>NC_084756.1:32568998-32621498 GCF_033978785.1 Entelurus aequoreus | reverse complement strand
ATAAGCGCCACACTGTGAACCCACACCAAACAAGAATGACAAACACATTTCGGGAGAACATCCGCACCGTAACACAACATAAACACAACAGAACAAATACCCAGAACCCTTGCAGCACTAACTCTTCCGGGACGCTACAATATATACCCCCTCCACCTCAACCCCGCCCACCTCAACCTCCTCATGCTCTCTCAGGGAGAGCATGTCCCAAATTCCAAGCTGCTGTTTTGAGGCATGTAAAAAAAAAGAATGCACTTTGTGACTTCAATAATAAATATGGCAGTGCCATGTTGGCATTTTTTTTCCATAACTTGAGTTGATTTATTTTGGAAAACCTTGTTACATTGTTTAATGCATCCAGCGGGGCATCACAACAAAATTAGGCATAATAATGTGTTAATTCCACGACTGTATATATCGGTATCGGTTGATATCGGAATCGGTAATTAGGAGTTGGACAATATCGGAACATCGGATATTGGCAAAAAAGCCATTATCGGACATCTCTAATTGCTAGCCCTTTTGTCAACCGATTCCGTTAACGGCTCTTCCGGGTATTCGATATATATCTCGATATATTTTCCGGTGAAAATATTAATATAAAGATATTCATTTTTGAGCAAAATTGAAGTGAATGACAACTGTACTGTAAACAGTCAGTGGCACTTTTATGAACCCAGTTAGTCAAGATGGGTATTAACAGCACAGAAATTAAACTGTTTAAGTAGCACAGAATTACGTAACATAAAAAAAATAGAAAAATATTATTTCTACATAAAATAGTGGAACATATAAAATGTTGGTGTTGTTCAGTGGCCTGGTGGTTAGAGTGTCCGCCCTGAGATCGGTAGGTCGTGAGTTCAAACCCCGGCCGAGTCATACCAAAGACTATAAAAATGGGAGCCATTGCCTCCCTGCTTGGCACTCAGCATCAAGGGTTGGAATTGGGGGTTAAATCACCAAAAAATATTCCCGGGCGTGGCCACCGCTGCTGCTCACTGCTCCCCTCATCTCCCTGGAGGTGATCAAGGGTGATGGGTCAAATGCAGAGAATAATTTCGCCACACCTAGTGTGTGTGACAATCATTGGTACTTTAACTTTTAACTTAACTTTACCTGAGTCATACTGCCATCATAGTGCAGTCTACACTATCTCTTATGTTTGACTGCCATCTACCGGTCACACTTATCTTTTCACCATGTACCAAATAAAATAGCTTTGAGGTTGGTAAGCACAACCAAAATTATTCCGTCCATTAGGCGCACCGGGCTATAAGGCGCTCTTGTCGAGTTTTGAGAAAATGAAAGTATTTTAAGTGTGCCTTATAGTCCGAAAAATATGATATACTTATAGTTTTGTAAGACAGAGGTAGTGGGTTTGAAACCCAGTCAGAGTTGATTTAGGAAGGTGTATAAATGTATGTTAAATACAATATTGGAAGATGTACTTCAAATGAAGTCATTTTAGTACAAAACATGAATCGATTTAAATTGAAGTTTGATTGACAAAAAGCATAAACATTGTTTCACATAAATAAAAAAGTGTGAAAAGGTTAGGCTGGGGCGATCCTGGAGACATGGCTGCCAATTCACATTTATACACACTGCCCAAAATCACAACCAACCCTGCCGTTACTGGATGACAGGCTCTACCTACTGAGCCACCGCTGCCTACATCCTCCTACCAGTCCTCTCCCCAAGGAATGGCTTCACCTATTAACCCCCATCTCACAATCCCCCTCTCCGGTTGGCTGCTCCATTCACTTCTCCCTCCAACAAAAGCAACAAGACAAAACCTCCGTGCCACCCCCTGTGGAGAAAAGGCGGGGACACGAGAATTGCAGACCACCCCTTTCAACATGTAACAGCCAAACAAACTAAATCATAAAGACTAGGAAAGTGTTTTCAAACCAATCAAAGAAACATGAAGGTTAGAGCCATTAAGACAGAAATGTGGAGGAGAGTAAATACTGATGTTTTGTCTTCAGTCCAGTTTTTCAGGCACTGATTGTAACGAGTATGATAACGTGGAAAGTATGATAGAAAGCATGATAGTGCTTGGGAATGCTGGCATGAGACAGACAGAAGCTTCTTTCCACAGCCAGTTCCAGGCAGTCATGTTTTGTGATTATTCCACGTCGCTGCAACTAAGGTGGAATGGGGGAGGGCATTGTTGTACCACCATTAAGCTGGCGGGGACAGGACAACACGCATGCAGAGCGTTGTGTGTCACGCCAAGATTACAAAACACTAACGCACCCAACAAAATGGCTTACAACTTTCAAACAATGGACATTTATTGTCATTGCACTTAAAAAGTAGAGATAGACCGATATGTTTTTTTCAAAGCCGATACCAATTATTAGTACCGTATTTTCCGGACTATAAGGCGCACTTAAAATCATTTGTTTCCCCTCAAAACTCGACAGTGCGCCTTATAACCCGGTGCGCCTAACGTACGGAATATTCTGGTTTTGCTTACCGACCTCAAAGCAATTTTATTTGGTACTTGGTGTAATGATAAGTGTGACCGGTAGATGGCAGTCAAAAATAAGAGATACGTTTAGACTGCAATATGATGGCAATATGACTCAAGTAAACAACACCAACATTTTATATGTTCCATTGAAAATATAGAACATTACACATGGCGCTCAAAAATCTATCAAAATGTTTTAGTAGGACTTTGGTAAGCTATGAAGCCGCACCGCTTGATGGATTGTACTGTGCTTCAACATAGGAGTATTATTATGGTGTGTGTATAAGTATTTAAGGACATATTATCTGGCGTTTTGTTTCGCAATATTATGCAAAAGCAACTTTTCTTACCTTCTGGTACCTGCTGATCTGTATTTGGGATCTGCATGAATCCTGAACAATTGCACACGTCCGCCTTTGTAGTCCGTGCCAACACCGTAGTCGATAAGCTTCTTCTTTTTCTTTATCTTCTTGTTATGGGACATTCATCCTCCGCTGTTGCCATTTCTAATATAAAGTAGTGTAAAGTTCTTACTTATATCTGTCAGTAAACTCGGCATGAAAGCGCTAAAACATACCGGTGTAGTGAGTTTACATTATTCACCCAAGGAACTTTAGTTATTAGAGAGTTCCTGTCGGGCGTTTTTTAACGGGACACATTTCCGGTGTTGTTGTTTCCGGATGAGGAGATGCTGCTCCGTTATTGATGGAAGTAAAGTGTGAATGTCATTAAAACAGTTAGCTCCATCTTTTGACACTTCTTCCACTCCCGTCCTTGCACGCTACACCGCTACAACAAAGATGACGGGGAAAAGACGCTGTCGAAGGTGAGCCACGTAAATAGGACCGCCCACAAAACGGCGCATCCGGAAGCGACTGTCGGAAGGCGGCTTGAAGATGATCTGTGAAACATCATCTATGCAACATTTTGACCAAAGAACCACCATTACATGTTATGTAGACCACAAGGAAGTCTTTTACATTTCAAAAAGGGTTATTTTCTAGCGCATTTAAAAATCAATAAACCCGCATCAGCAATTAAAACATATTTTATGTGGTATTGTCAAAAAGTGTTTTTTTTAAAACATTAAATGTGAAAAAATAAATAAATAAAATATTTGAACTCTCAATTTGTAGAACCCATTGGACACCGTATAAGCCAGTGGTATCGCTCGAAGTCGGTAGATTCGAGTGGAAATGGCGGGCATTTCCCCATTACAGTTGAGCTAGATTCCGGGGTTGGTTGACATCGTCCCACAAGATGTAGTTTCTCTTTAAATATCCTTCTTGAAAACGGCCTTGCAAATATATATCTGCCATCTAATCAACGCTATGTTCTTCTTCTTTGTGGGTTAAAAAAGTGATTATTGTTGATTTCTCTGCTAGTCCAATATGGCTGTGGTTCAACACTTCCTACTTTAGTAAATTGCATGTTGTGATTGGATACTCACTTTGGAATGACAAGTGAGTATCCAATCACAGTCTCGTTAACATCAGGCTACCAAGGTAGGCTACTGTCAACAACTTGTGATCTTATTGGCTATCTAAACTGTCTATCAACTGTATGTGTTATGTTCGCTTACACGATGTTGATTCAGAAGACTACAAGCCAGCTGACTTCTGATTGGATAAAAAGCTCTAACGTAAAAACAAGCAACACTGGAGCCTGACATGAAGAAAATATGATGAATACTTTTATATATTTGTGGAAAGTAAATTAAAAATACAATTAACTTTGATTAATTTATGATCATAATTAAAAAAGTCAAAAGTTTACAAACATAATGTCATGGCTGTCTTGAGTTTCCAATCATTTCTACAACTCTTATTTTTTATGTGATAGAGTGATTGGAGCACATACTTGTTGGTCACAAAAAACATTCATGAAGTTTGGTTCTTTTATGAATTTAGTATGGCTCTACTGAAAATGTGAGCAAATGTGGCCAATTTGTGTTTCATCTGACATCACATGGACAAAGATAAGACCTTCTGGAGGAAAGTTCTGTGGTCAGATGAAACAAAAATGTAGCTGTTTGGCCACAATACCCAGCAATATGTTTGGAGGAGAAAAGGTGAGGCCTGTAATCCCAGGAACACCAAACATACCGCCAAGCATGGTGGTGGTGGTATTATGCTCTGGGCCTGTTTTGCTGCCAATGGAACTGGTGCTTTAAATGGGACAATGAAAAAGGAGGATTACCTCCAAATTCTTCAGGACAACCTAAAATCATCAGCCCGGAGGTTGGGTCTTGGGCGCAGTTGGGTGTTCCAACAGGACAATGACCCCAAACACACGTCAAAAGTGGTAAAGGAATGGCTAAATCAGGCTAGAATTAAGGTTTTAGAATGGCCTTCCCAAAGTCCTGACTTAAACGTGTGGACAATGCTGAAGAAACAAGTCCATGTCAGAAAACCAACACATTTAGCTGAACTACACCAATTTTGTCAAGAGGAGTGGTCAAAAACTCAAGCATAAGCTTGTGGATGGCTACCAAAAGCGCCTTATTGCAGGTAAACTTGCCAAGGGACATGTAAGCAAATATTAACATTGCTGTATGTATACTTTTGACACAGCAGATTTAGTCTCATTTTCAGTAGACCCATAATAAATTCATAAAAGAAGCAAACTTCATGAATGTTTTTTGTGACCAACAAGTATGTGCTCCAATCACTACATCACAAAAAAATAAAAAAGTTGCAGAAATGATTGTAAACTCAAGACAGCCATGACATGATGTTCTTTACAAGTGTATGCAAACGTTTTGACCACGACTGTATGTCCAGCCAGCAGAGAAGGCCTTGCTGGCCCTGACACTGTTTAAAGTACAAAATGTACAAAAGTGGCCCTTGCATCTTGAATTTGTTCTGTATGCGGCCCTGGCTGGAAGGAGTTTGGCCACCCCTGGTCTCATTGCTGCTCAGGTAACACCCTGCTTTGGTCCACCCTAAACAACAAATCCTGTGTCCTCGTTACTTGCACACTGAACCAGAACCACACTACCTTCATTCATTAGGGAACAAAGTCCACACACATGCACACCATGAGCCACACGTAGTGGAAGCATGTCTTGACGTGTAAATAATTCACACTATTAAGGCTTACTGCTTCAAAAGCTCTATTTTACATTCCACGGCCCTTCACGCATCTGGGCCCTCATTTACATATGTGAACCTTGCCTAATTAAATCCCCTGAGAACAAAGTTGATGACTTTTTTTTCCTTTTTTTTTTGAAAGAGGCCTTGCTGGTTAAATCGGCGGCCAAAGAAGAACAGGAACTTTTACCTGTCAAGCTGGAAGCCAGGATTTACAAAGATGACCAAAACAACTGTAGAGAAAATACAAGACAGTTGAAGTGTTTCTAATCAGATTTTTTGGTACATAGGGTTGTACAGTATACCGGTACTAGTATAGTATCGCGGTACTAATGAATAAAAAACGGTACTATACTCTGTTTGAAAAGTACCGGTTCGCCATATTTTATTTATTTATTTATTTTTTTACAGGAATGACAGCGCGTCCTCGTCCCGGTGTGACATTGCTGGTTTTACGAGCAGAGGAGCATGTTCGGCAGCACACAATCACTGAGTACTTACAAGCAGACACAGTGTGTAGAAATAAAAAGGGAGAACGGACGCATTTTGGCTTAAAAACTAACAATAAAGGTGAAGCAACAACACTGAAACGCAGAAAGAGGTGCTTTAAAACATGGCTAGCTTGTTAGCGGCTAATATCCATCCGCAATCTGCAGTGTTTTAGCTACTTCTAAATCACTAATCCTCGCCTCCATGGCGACAAATAAAGTACGTTTCTTACAAGTATCATCCCTGCAGGACGAGTAATAGCTAAATATGCTTCACTACACACCGTAGCTCACTGGCGCCACAATGTAAACAAACGCCATGGGCGGATCTACACCTGACATCCACTGTGATGATACCAAGTACTGGAGCGTATCCAGCCAATATTTTTTATTTATTTTTTATTCATATTATATTCATAAACTCAGGAAATACGTCCCTGGACACATGAGGACTTTGAATATGACCAATGTATGACCCTGTAACTACTTGGTATCGGATCGATACCTAAATGTGTGGTATCATCCAAAACTAATGTACAGTATCAAACAACAGAAGAATAAGTGATTATTACATTTTAACAGAAGTGTCGAATGAACATGTTGAAACAGAAAATAAGCAGATATTTACAGTAAATGAACAAGTGGATAAATAATAATTTTTTACAGATTGTCCTTTAACATTTTGACAAAATAATAGAATTGAAAATGACACAAAATGTTACTGCATAAGTCAGCCAACTTTGTTTACTTACTACTAAAAGACAAGTTGTTTAGTATGTTCACTATTTTACTTAAGGACAAACTTGCGATAAGAAACATATGTTTAATGTACCCTAAGATTTTTTGTTAAAATAAAGTCAATAATGCCATTTTTTTGTGGTCCCCTTTATTTGGAAAAATATCAAAAAGTTTTGCAATACATTTTGGTACCGGTACCAAAATATTGGTATCGAGAAAACCCTATTGGTACATAACTTTTGGTTTTGTACAGAGACATACCAATTTCCCACACAGTACGCATTACGTGCAGTGTTCTGATGCATTCATGTGTTTGTATGGCCAGCCATTAATTAATTTGGACTCCCATAAAAACATTTGGCGCTACCGGTTAGGTCAAGGGTCGGCAAACCAAATGTTGAAAGAGCCATATTGGACCAAAAATAAAAATAAAAAATCTGTCAGGAGCCGCAAAAAATGAAAAGCCTTAAATAAGGGTTAAAATGAATGTGTCTATATTAGCTATAATAACCTTCTATCAACATGACTTTAAAAGTCTTATATAAGTGTTATAATGAAGGCAACACATGATGTAAGTGTCTATATTAGCTATATTAGCCTACTATCAAAATGATTATGTGTCGCAGGCTGACGCAAATCTTCGTTGACAGAAATGTTGACATTTTAATATTTATTCTACACATTTGTACAACATTGGAAATCATTAGTAAAACAAAGGCTTCTCAGGGGGTGAGATAACTCCTGGAAATTACTAACTTAGAATGGACAAAAGTATAGATCTGTTTGTCCAGGTTAAAGGAAACGGCAGGCTGTCTTCTTCTAATGGATTTATTACAACCTTTGCAAGCTGGGTAACATTTGCTGTGGTCTGGAACAACATGGCACAAACAACTATCAGAAATGCAGCCAATATTACATACAGATAATGTGTCATCAGACATGCAAAACTAAATTATATACAAATAATCTATTAGCTTGCAGTCCTGCATTGACCAAATATGCCTGATTAGCACTCCACGTAAGTCAATAACATCAACAAACCTCACAATTGTTCATTCACGCACAGCATAAAACGTTTGGTAGACAGAATCAGACCAAGGAGTGGTATAAAAGACATCTTTCTTCCCTGCTCATAAAAGTAATTATAATGGAACTGTGGCAGTATGAATGGAAACGTGCATCGTACCGCTTCGCCAGAGACAGCTGTAGCAGAAAAGATGAGTGTTGCCACTTTATTATAAGACAGGATAGACATAATGAAAAACCCAAAAAATTGCAATAAGTACCACATATATCGGCACTAATATGTATAAGTAAAAGATCAAATGAAACAAAAAACACTAATATCTAGGGCTGTGAGTCTTTGGGCACCACACGATTCGATTCGATTTATGGGGGTAACGATCCGATTCAGAATCGAATACCCTACTCAGTGGCCTAGTGGTTAGAGATCGGTAGGTTGTGAGTTCAAACACCGGCCGAGTCATACCAAAGACTATAAAAATGGGAGCCATTACCTCCCTGCTTGGCACTCAGCATCAAAGGTTGGAATTGGGGGTTAAATCACCAAAAATGATTCCCGGGTGCGGCCACTGCTGCTGCCCACTACTCCCCTCACCTCCCAGGGGGTGAACAAGGGGATGGGTCAAATGCAGAGGACAAATTTCACCGCACCTAGTGTGTGTGTGACAATCATTGGTACTTTAACTTTAGAATCGATTCTCGTTTCAAAACAATTCTCGATTCCAAATCAATACTATTTTTAATAACACTGCGTACCATCCATAAAATCGGTAAACAGATTTGATAAATTTCTATATTACTTAAAAGAAAACAGTTTTTTTAAACATTTGATAAAGTCAAATACAAACAAGGCAACATGAGAAGTATCCAAGTACATATATACAGCAGATGTGGGCAGGTACATTAACAATATGATTTGCCTGAGTGGCTGGACAGTACAGATAAAAAAATTTAAAAAATTAAATAGATTTTTTTAATCGATTAGGAATCGTTTCAAATAAGAATCACAATTATTTCGAAAATCGTACCGTAATCACATAAGTACGTTGTAAAGTCTTATGGCTGTGGGTAGAAAGGACCTGCAGTAGCACTCCTGCTTGCACTGTGGATGTAACAGTCTAATGCTGTGTGAATGAGTGTGGATGGGGGAGGGAGGTTTTTTGACTTGGTGCACTGGTTGTAAGTGTATCTTGTGTTTTTTATGTTGATTTAATAAAGAAATAAAAATAAAATAAATAATAAAAATTTAAAAAAACAGTCTAATGCTGAAGGAGATACTCAGGGCCTCCACAGTGAAAAGGTTTGGATGTGAACTTGGTCAGCATTCTTCTGTCAGTGCGCATTAAAAGTGAAATGAGAAAAGGAAGTGACAGAGTGGAGTGTATCTTGCATCATGCATTTATTCGCTAATTAAAATACAAGCGGTGACGGGAGTATTCACCACACGAGTGAAAGCGGAAATCCGCCACCACAAGCCCAGGGAGTGTGCGTTACGACAGGGTGCAGAAAACTTCCGGAAGTGTTTAAAGGCCTACTGAAAGCCACTACTAGCGACCACGCAGTCTGATAGTTTATAAATCAAAGATGAAATCTTAACATTGCAACACATGCCAATACGGCCGGGTTAGATTAGTAGAGTGCAATTTTAAATTACCCGCGAAATATCCTGCTGAAAACGTCTCGGTATGATGACGTTTGCGCGTGACGTCACGGATTGTAGCGGACATTTTGGGACAGCATTGTGGCCAGCTATTAAGTCGTCTGTTTTCATCGCAAAATTCCACAGTATTCTGGACATCTGTGTTGGTGAATCTTTTGCAATTTGTTTAATGAACAATGGAGATAGCAAAGAAGAAAGCTGTAGGTGGGAAGCGGTGTATTAGCGGCCGGCTGCAGCAACATAAACACGTAGCGGCTACGTCGTAGCCGGTGTTTCATTGTTTACATTCCCGAACGATGACAGTCAAGCTTTACCATTGGCCTGTGGAGAACTGGGACAACATAGACTCTTACCAGGAGGACTTTGAGTTAGATACGCATGCTTGTGGAGATGGGACAACAGAGACTCTTACCAGGAGGACTTTGAGTTGGATACGCGCTACCGTGAGTATGCAGCTGCGGCTTCCAAACATTTGATCGCTTGCCCGTATGTGCGTGCCGCTATGTGCATGTCACGTACGTAACTTTGGGGAAATATATATGCTGTATGCACTTTGGGGAGGTGAACGGTACTTTGGGCTGTGGGATTGAGTGTGTTGTGCAGTTGTTTGAGTTGTATTGGCGGGTTATATGGACGGGAGGGAGGAGTTGTTTGTTATGCGGGATAAATTTGTGGCATATTAAATATAAGCCTGGTTGTGTTGTGGCTAATAGAGTATATATATTCTTGTGTTTATTTACTGTTTTAGTCATTCCCAGCTGAATATCAGGTCCCACCCGCCTCTCACAGCATCTTCCCTATCTGAATCGCTTCCACTGCCCTCTAGTCCTTCACTCTCACTTTCCTCATCCACGAATCCTTCATCCTCGCTCAAATTAATGGGGAAATTGGCGCTTTCTCGGTCCGAATCGCTCTCGCTGCTTGTGGCCATGATTGTAAACAATGTGCAGATGAAAGAGGAGCTCCACAACCTGTGACGCCACGCTACTTTCGGTACAGGCAAGGCTTTTTTATCAGCGACCAAAAGTTGCAATCTTTATCGTCGATGTTCTCTACTAAATCCTTTCAGCAAAAATATGGCAATATCGCGAAATGATCAAGTATGACACATAGAATGGATCTGCTATCCCCGTTTAAATAAGAAAATCTCATTTCAGTAGGCCTTTAAGCCAACCTTTATCACTTCCATAAATGCTAAGAAAAAAAAATACAGCTTAAGGACACTCTTTTGTCGTTTGGCAACAATTTGTCTTCCTAGTGAAATATGTAAAACAATGTTTTTTAAGCAGGTCTTTTGGGGGGGAGGAGGTGGGGGCCTGTGGCTTATTGTAAAAATAAAATTCCATCCATCCATCCATTTTCTTCCGCTTATCCGAGGTCGGGTCGCGGGGGCAGCAGCCTAAGTAGGGAAGCCCAGACTTTCCGTTCCCCAGCCACTTTGTCCAGCTCTTCCCAGGGGATCCCAAGGCATTCCCAGGCCATCCGAGAGACATAGTCTTCCCAAAATGTTATAACAAAATAGATAAATAGAGCAAAAAGACATACCATTACAAAAAAAATCTAAAATTTGGAGAAAAACCCCCACAAACATTTGTCTTTAAATAGATATGTTAGCCTTTTAATAAGCCTATTTCATTACAAATGACATGATGACCTCACATTACCATCATACTTAAAGAATATTAAAAACAATTGATTGATGTATATACTTGAAGACTCCACACCACTGCTGTTCCTTTTTAATGTAAAATAGTTGACTATTGTTGTTATTTTTGGAGCATGTTTATAAGCACAGTATTGTTTGTTTTGATATCCTCGGAGGCTATTTATTTTATTCTAATTATAGTCATCTCTTGGCAACTAATAATGAAATTTGTTATAGCACAGTTATTAGTTACTTAATATCATCTTTGTATCAAATAATTGTCTTGTCTCATTTAACAGTAGAATTAACTGAGCGCAGTGAGCCCTCTTTTCAGTCATCCACAATATTTGTCTCGGTGAGTGGAGAGTGGGACTGCATAAACACACAGGATTTACGGTCATTGGCTCCCAACTCGCTAGTGATACGTGCCACAAAGTAACCAAAATTAAGAGGAAAAATATGATGACAAAGCCAAATGTCCCGTTGTGGGAATATTTCGGCTTCAAACTGGATGGGCAATATGAGCCCATCAACATCGACAAAATAGCAAGAATACTGTGACGACGACGACAACAACAACAACAACAACAACAAAATACAAGACCCTACCTCTTTTTCCAACTGGGAAAAAAATGCACTTTCAAATGTTCATATTATTTATTTAAGTAAATTTTTGCTTACAGAGATGAGAGTCCATTTTCCTGTTTTGTTTGTTTATTTATTCGGGATATCTACCAGTTATTTACCTTCCAATTACAGTACAATGGTAAACAATTCTACAATGATGTAACAATTTGTGTACATGTATATTCTTTTAAATGTATAATTATGGGTCTGCTGCAGTGCAAGCAGTCCATAGTATTATTGCATTATTATTATTATTAGAGATGTCCGATAATGGCTTTTTTGCCGATATTCCGATATTGTCTAGCTCTTAATTACCGATTCCGATATAAACCAATACCGATATATATATATCTATATATATATATATGGGGACGGCGTGGCGCATTTGGGAGAGTGGCCGTGCCAGCAACCTGAGGGTTCTTGGTTCAATCCCCACCTTCAACCAACCTTGTCACGTCCGTTGTGACCTTGAGCAAGACACTTCACCCTTGCTCCTGATGGGTCGTGGTTAGGGCCTTGCATGGCAGCTCCCACCATCAGTGTGTGAATGTGTGTGTGAATGGGTGAATGTGGAAAAAGTGACAAAGCGCTTTGAGTACCTTGAAGGTAGAAAAGCGCTATACAAGTATAACTCATATACCATATAAAGTGGTGGAATTAACACAATATTATGCCTAATTTTGTTGTGATGCCCCGCTGGATGCATTAAACAATGTAACAATGTTTTCCAAAATAAATCAACTCAAGTTATGGAAAAAAATGCCAACATGGCACTGCCATATTTATTATTGAAGTCACAAAGTGCATAATTTTTTTTAACATGCCTCAAAACAGCAGCTTGGAATTTGGGACATGCTCTCCCTGAGAGAGCATGAGGAGGTTGAGGTGGGCGGGGTGGGGGGTCGGGGTGGGGGGTGGTCGGGGTTTGGGGGTAGGGGGTAGCGGGGGGTGTATATTGTAGCGTCCCGGAAGAGTTAGTGTTGCAAGGGGTTCTGGTTATTTCTTCTGTTGTGTTTATGTTGTGTTACGGTGCGGATGTTCTCCCAAAATGTGTTTGTCATTCTTGTTTGGTGTGGGTTCACAGTGTGGCGCATATTTGTAACAGTGTTAAAGTTGTTTATACAGCCACCCTCAGTGTGACCTGTATGGCTGTTGACCAAATATGCCTTGCATTCACTTGTGTGTGTGAAAAGCCGTAGATATTATGTGACTGGGCCGGCACGCAAGGGAAGTGCCTTTAAGGTTTATTGGCGCTCTGTACTTCTCCCTACGTCCGTGTACACAGCGGCGTTTTAGAAAATCATACATTTTACTTTTTGAAACCGATACCTATCATTTTCAAACAGATACAGATAATTCCCGATATTACATTTTAAAGCATTTATCGGCCGATAATATCGGCAATCCGATATTATCGGACATCCCTAATTATTATATATTATGATTCCATTAGTACCGAACGGATCACAAAATAATGTTGACAATAACATTGTTTATCGGCAATAATTTGTGGGACAATATAACGTCCAGCAATAAGTACAAATAAGTATCAAAATCACGGAAATCCTATGATCCCGTATTGATGGCTACTGAAATTCTGGTATCGTGACAACCCTACTAGGAATGCAAAGCTAAATGGATGCATACTTGTGCAATGACAATACAGACCATACCATACCATTTTTTGGTACGGTCTTCGGTTTGGTACGGAGGTGTACCGAATTCTCACACAACATCAGGAAGGTTGAGGTGTGGAAGTGAGCAGATAATATCCACTATGTGCATTATGTATGGTTCCTGTACCCAAAATGAACCAAACTGTGACCTTGAAACTAAGGTTATGGCGAACCATCACACCACTAATGAACTGTGTACACACTGTATATCATAAGCATGAGCATATTGTCTGTAATCTTGTTGCATCTGCTGGCTCAGAGAGCCCCATTAAGTAGGCAGACCACACTGATAAGGTTAGTGAGTTAATGCTTGGTGACATAATTAAATTGAGTATTTAATCTGGCCACAGCAGCGGAGGAGACCAAGACCCCCGCTGGGCAAATCACAGTTCACACGCTGAGTCCCTGGTGTGTTTTCCAATAGCATCTATTTTGATCTCCTGTGGGATGACGCTACACGTACACAGGCAATCAATGCCTGCAGAAATACTTCATAGATTTATAGAAAAAGGCCATGGAAGACCGTTGCTGTCATTTAAACCCTCAAAACATAGGTCAAAGTAGCTAATATAGTCTGACCAACCCATAATTTGATCAAAATACACTTAAACCTACATCTGGATGAAGTGTAATCCAAACAAGATGCATTTGCAAGCAATCAACACCTACTGTAGCAGCATCATCCGCTTTGAGGGGTTGCCTGTCCTCACGTGTTAATTACATCATGTCATACTCAAGTCAACACGCTCGTTAACAAGTGTTTGTTTGCTTAAAAGGGGTGTCGTGGCAAAAGGTTCTGATACCATATGTTCCCTGCAGGCCAGCTGTCAGACACAAAACAAGACCGCAACACTTTTCACCATTCACGATGACTATTGGGGCTGTCAAAGTTAACAAGTTAAATCATGTAATTAATCACAAATAAATGATTTTTTAGAGTTAGTTAACTTTTGGCAGTAATTTTACTCCATACATATCACCCATACCTGATGTATCGACTGGCAGAATCGCCCACTATTAGACATAGACAAACTTTATTGATCCACAAGGGAAATTGTTTCACATTGGTTCACTCAGTTACAAAGGATGGAAAGGGTAAGGATGGAAAGGCTAATGCAAATATAGAGTAGACTAAAAATGTACCATAGTAGCAATATAAACTATAAACATAGTTTATATATACACACAGTATATATATATATATATATATATATATATATATATATATATATATATATATATATATAATTTTATTGTATAATTATTATTTTTTTGTTTATTTAATTGATGTATTTGTAGATACTACTTTGTTTTTTTGCTGTTTCTTTCTTTATAATATCGACAGTCCAATATTATCGGACATCTCTAATAGTAACTAATTAGATTACTATAGTAACTAATTAAAACATATTTTTTTCATTTATTTATTTATTTTAGGCAATGACATAAAAAAAAAGTACAAAGTTGACAACACATAATATAAATTAATATAGTGCAAAACTTAATGTATGGTATGTAATGCAGGATATGGTAATGTAATTAGTTACATTACCATAGTAACTAATTACCAGAGGTGGGACCAAGTCATTGCTTTGCAAGTCACAAGTAAGTCTCAAGTCTTTGCCCTCAAGTCTCGAGTCAAGTCCCGAGTCAAGACAGGCAAGTCCCGAGTCAAGTCCAAAGTCAAGACTAGAAAGTCTCAAGTCAAGTCCCAAGTCCTGCATTTTGAGTTTCGAGTCCTTTCAAGTCCTTTTAACCACAGACTAATATTTTTACACAGATTGTGTATGCTTTTAAAATGCTGTATTTATTTATTAAAACAAGTGCATTTGAAATTGCAGGGGAAAAAAATAGTGCTGACATTGCAATTCATAATAGCACTATTAACCAGTCATTTTAATAGTTTAAATTTTTTTAAACATTTAATTCATTCCTTTACAGAATAAACACATTTGCAAAAACAAACATTAACATACTATTGGTTGTATTTTATGAAAACAATATAACCACAGAGTTGAGAAGGAGCAAAGATCTTCAATATTTGTATGTGAAAATCACAAAGAAATCTTCTGGGGGAGGATGACGCCCCTACAGGGATTTGGTTTACAAACTTTCAGCCCCACCTAAAACAAAATTCACCAGCCGCCACTGATTATGATGCATTCTCATTTTAGGCAAAGTATAAGACAATAATTTCTTAACAGTATAATTGTAACCAGGAATAAGTCTTCAAGTAACAATATTCAAATACTAACATTGTTGAGTAAGACAGAATTTGGTTTTATTCTGAATCCAGTGAAACAGATTGGTGGTTTTAGCTGATATAAAGACTTTCAGGTGTTTATATATATTTTTAAGTATTTGGCAGACGCTTTTATCGAAAGCGACATACATAAAAAATACATATATAACAATGACTGTAAACATTATCATTTAAGGGAAGAATGTAATAGAAAATATCAATACAAAGTGTCAAGACAGAATAAACTCTCTGCTGCTGCAGCAACAGAGTTACCGTCTATAGCAGTGTTTTTCAACCACTGTGCCGCGGCACACTAGTGTGCCGTGAGATACAGTCTGGTGTGCCGTGGGAGATTATGTAATTTCACCTATTTGGGGTAAAAATATTTTTTAATTATAAATAATTATAGTCTGCAAATAATGCTGTCTAGGGCTCGGCACCGTAACAATGTTATACTCTTCAATATCAGTAGGTGGCAGCAGGTAGATAATTGCTTTGTAGATGTCGGAACATGGTTTGTCGTGATCACAATATGCAGATGACAGTGCGAGGCAGCATGCAGGTGAAAAGGTATCTAATGCTAAAACCAAAAATAAACAAAAGGTGAGTGCCCCTAAAAAAGGCATTGAAGCTTAGGGAACAAAACTAAAACTGAACTGGCTACAAAGTAAACAAAAACAGAATGCTGGACGACAGCAAAGACTTACAGCGTGTTGAGCAAAGATGTTGTCCACAAAGTACATCCGAACATGACATGACAATCAACAATGTCCCCACAAAAGAAGGATAGCAACAACTTAAATATTCTTGATTGCTAAACCAAAGCAGATGCGGGGAATAGCGCTCAAGGAAGACATGAAACTGCTACAGGAAAATACCAACAAAACAAGAAAAGTCACCAAAATTGGAGCGCAAGACAAGAACTAAAACACTACACACAGAAAAACGCCAAAAAAGTGGTGACAGCACTTTAAGTCAAGAGCTATATTGATGCATGGTTGGTTATGGTTTAAAGTCATACCCAACAATTGCGACAACGACTTTATACTGTCAATATCGGCTGCTGAGTTTCATTTTTTAATGATTTCTGCTGGTGGTGTGCCTCCAGATTTTTTCAATGAAAAAAATGTGCCTTGGCTCAAAAAAGGTTGAAAAACACTGGTCTATAGGTCCCTAAGATATATAGATATCTAATGTATTCATACATTGTTTATGTAGGATATACGCATGTATATATAACCTAATCATATTGTTTCTTCAATGTAAAGATTGCTGACCGTTTTTTCCCCCTTTCTCTGGGATTATATTCCCAGTTTTGATCTCGGACGTCTGGTCACTTATCGCGTATAAGAATATTATATTACTGTTAAGCAAACTATGAATAATAAAAACGCCAAAACATGTGTCCGTTATCATAGCTACACGTATGACAAAAAAACCGCGTGAAAATTGTGAAAACACGCGGTTTAAATTCGCTGACAGTTCGATGCTCCTGCCAAATGAATTGCACTGAGTGGAGCGGATCACCACTCCAAGATGGCGGCCCCGCGTCTCGTCTGCGCCAGTAGGCAGTAGCGCTCAATGCTGCGTACCCTTATAAAATGTATATGGTTATGACGTTAGCAGTGATTTTACAGCTTCACTGATTTAACTACACAGCAAATAAAAGTCATGTTACTTAGCCAATAAACGTTAGCTTACATTCAAAACTTACCCTTCTTTGTGCAACTTCAAATGTCGAACGAAGTTGGAAGTTGTTGCGTCTCCGCCTGTAATATTCGAACTGCATGATTTGCATACGGCAATTCGTTTTTTGTTGACCAAGTCGTAGTTTTTATACCCGAACGAAACCAACTTTGGCATAATTGTTTCTCACTGCCGCATTGTTTGACAACTCATGTTCGGTGGTTGTCCTGCAATTGGATTGGATGAGAGCTGTGTGATGAAAACAACGTAGATTTAATTTGATTGGCTGTTGTACTGACAGCACACCAGCTGACAAGCAGCACACACGCTTATAGACACAGACGTATAAAATGAAAGATACGGAGCGCTCCCAAATAACTTTTTAAGGTTTGGGTTTTGGGGAAAGTAGCAAGTCATGTCAAGTCAAAAGGCTCAAGTCCGAGTGAAGTCACAAGTCATTGATGTTAAAGTCTAAGTCGAGTTGCAAGTCTCTTTACATTTTGTCAAGTCGAGTCTAAAGTCATCGAATTCATGACTCGAGTCTGACTCGAGTCCAAGTCATGTGACTCGAGTCCACACCTCTGCTAATTACATTACCATAGTAACTAATTATATTACCATAGCAACTAATTAGATTACTATATTAACTAATTACATTACCATCGCCTTAGATTACCATAGTAACTAGTTTATCATGCAACAGTGCAGGTTGCAACCATTGAAATACTTTGTATAAGGGATGTTCGATATTGGCTTTTTGCCGATATCCAATATTCCGATATTGTCCAACTCTTAATGACCGATACCGATATCAACCGATACTGATATCAACCGATACCGCTATATATACAGTCGTGGAATTAACACATTATTATGCCTAATTTGGACCAGGTATGGTGAAGATAAGGTCCTTTTTTTTTAAATTAATAAAATAAAATAAGATAAATAAATTAAAAACATTTTCTCGAATAAAAAAGAAAGTAAAACAATATAAAAACAGCTACATAGAAACTAGTAATTAATGAAAATGAGTCAAATTAACTGTTAAAGGTTAGTACTATTAGTGGACCAGCAGCACACACAATCATGTGTGCTTATGGACTGTATTCCTTGCAGACTGTATTGATATATATTGATATATAATGTAGGAACCAGAATATTAATAACAGAAAGAAACAACCCTTTTGTGTGAATGAGTGTGAATAGGGGAGGGAAGTTTTTTGGTTTGGTGTACTAATTGTAAGTGTATCTTGTGTTTTTTTAATGTTGATTTAATAAAAAACTAACAAAAAAATTAAAAAAAAACGATAATGATTAAAAAAAAAACGATACCGATAATTTCCGATAATACATTTACATATTATCGGACATCTCTACTTTGTATAGTTCAAGACTTACGACATCACTGCACATCATAATGGCAGCTACAGTTTCAAACTTAAAGATCTAAAAATATATATTTGGGAATATCCGGTGTACCAGATGGAAAAGCTTAACGGGCCCCATGAGGCCCCTGGGCCTTAATTTGCCCACCAGGTCTGAATTGGAGGCTGACTTCAGCCTCACCAGTGCACTGCTTTGTACCGTATTTCTCAGTGTGAACGCGCCTCACCTTTTAAAAGTGTCCGTGCGCCCGCAGACAGCCCAACTACACACCTGCCTAGTGCTGACCAACCGCCATTGTTGGAGTCAGCCCACACAAACAGGTACGTTACGTATATAAAAGTTGATGAATTATGGGGACATTCTCGCCATATTTACCACACTGGGGGTTAAACCAACTGCGGGCCGAGTGCCCAACTTCCAAAGACTTTCTGGCAACTTCTACTAGCTTCATATGTCAATATTGACTTTTTTTTTTTTTACTACCCAAACAATGACTTGATTTAAAGTTCCGCGTCATTTTTTTAATGAGACGCTTGTGAAAACAAGAGTGGACATGAAGCATTCAAAGTACGTTTAGGTTGAGTTTAGGGCTTTAAAGGTTCAAAAGTAAGCTCGCACTCACCTCCTTGTAGCAGTGAAGTGAAGATGTGCTTTATTCCACGGATAATATCCAACCTGTCCGATACTGCTGATACCACCAACCCAAAATTCCACTCTTGGCCAGTCCGGACTTGCAGGTTTCTTCTCAGTAATCCAACTTTCACTTAGTTTTGCATATGCAATATTAAAACAATATGTACAGTAGATCCGCGCAGGGCTAGAAAATGCTTGGTTCAGTGTCCGGTCATCTTGCTGTGGGCTCCAGCCTGCAGACTTGCCCCCCACATGTCGCCGGTATGTCGCCCAAAGTGCAAACAGCGCCCGGCTCTGCTTCGAAGAAGGCTTGGTTAAAGAGACGCTTATCATGCTGCGTTCACTGCACCTTGTTTTTGCCGGTGCTCAAAATGTAGCGCAGACTATTTGACTCTACTTGTCACCCCGTTGTGGGGAAATAGACCCGTTCATACTTATTTTCCTTTTTTGAGCACGTCCGAGGTATGAAAGAAATGTTTTGACGGCACTGGTTGTTGTTGTGCTTATTGATTTTCAGAATTCCTGGTGTTTGTGAGAGTAGCATGGTGGGGTGAATGCGATTGGCTGATAACCAGGAAGAAAAGTGGTTGAAAGAGAGAATGACAAATACAATGTTGAGTTGGGTTGAGTTTGAGTTTATTTAGAACAGGGGTCCCCAAACTTTTTGACTCGGGGGACGCATTGGGTTAAAAAAATTTGGCCAGGGGCCGGGCTGTATATATATATCTGTATATATATATATATATATATATATATATATATATATATATATATATATATATATATATATATATATATATATATATATATATATATATATATATACATATACATATATATATATATATATATATATATATATATATATATATATATATATATATATATATATATATATATATATATATATATATATATATATATATATATATATATATATATATATATATATATACATTGTCTTTATATTCCACCGAGTTAATCCGTTTTGTCATTTAACATCAATTAACATTGATGTTCATCAACATTTAACATTGTCACGTTATCGATTGGGAAAATTCATTTTTAGACAATATGATTTGCCTGAGTGGCTAGGAGACACCGAGAGTAACAAGCGGTATAAAACGGATTAGAAAGGAAAGATAAAAAAATTAAAAATTAAATGAAAAAAATTAAAACACTTTTTTTTTTAACTTGGGACTCCCCGCGGGCCGGATTTTGGATGCTGGGGGGCTGCATCCGGCCCGCGGGCCGTGGTTTGGGGATCCCTTATTTAGAACATGGATGCATACAACATTATTATAAAGGTTTATTTGAAACAGGGACAGATACAGAAACGTAGATATCTGAAACAGTTATCCAATGCATGCATCATAGTGTTTGTAGCCAAAGCTATTTTACAACACTTGTCCCCAACAACAACAACAACAACAACACAGATCTAACATCATAGAAAATAGGAAAATAAAAAGAATAAGGCAAAGAGGAGTCGATAACAATGATAATAGTAATAATACAGACAAAGTGCAAACTAGATAAAAGCCAATAATAATAATAATAACACAGACAAAGTGCAGACTAGATAAAAACCAATTAGTAAACATTTTTAAAAACTAAACATGTGAACACGATTGTTGCTCAACTAGCCACAATTTTGTTTGTTTTTTTGAAAGTGACAAGTGCAGGTATACTTTTCAAAGTGTCAGGTAGAGAGTTCCATAGTTGTGGTCCTTTTTATTGAAAAGGCAGTCTGGGCAAAAGATGTTCTATACGGAATGGAACGCAACAGTTGCCTCACAATGATGCATCACAATTTCCAGTTTCTGCATTCAACATGTTCGAAAAGGAGTAGGAAGAAGCAGAGCTCATTTCAATCCTACCCCTTTTCCTTTACATAGCAGTTGCTAAAACTTTTGTTCACTTCCTGTTCTCAATTTATTCACCATATACTCCATAAGTAATAACAATAAAAATAAATAAATAATAATTGGTGTTATATTTCATGTGGTGAGATGAGTAAGATTATCTTGAAAATGAATGGATGGATGAGATAAATTCAGAATGTTTATCATGGTTCTTCTACTTTGTACTTTGTAAACACTTTAAGTTTGAAGAGTTTCTTGAAGTGGATCATATTAGTACATTGTTTGATTTCTTTGCTTAATCCATTCCATCATTTAATTCCACATACTGATATACTGAAGGTCTTAAGTGTTGTACGTGCGTACAAATGTTTTAAATTACATTTTTCTCTAAGATTATATTTCTCCTCTTTTGTTGAGAAGAATTGTTATATATTCTTGGGTAGCAGGTTATAGTTTGCTTTGTGTATAATTTTAGCTGTTTGCAAATTCACTATGTGGTGGAATTTTAATATTTTTGATTTGTTTGTATGTTCTTTATATCCAACATTATGTATTATTCTAACTGATCTTTTTTGTAACACCGTTAACGAATGAAGTGTACTTTACTAGTTATATCCCCATATTTTTACACAATTACTGTTGGAATGCTGGAATTCATTAAACGCTGCTGTTGTCGTGATGATGTAGACGTTACAATGTGAACAAAAAAGTTATGAAACTCAAATTAAAACTCGATAATTACTACTATTTTGTATTATTAATATTACTACTAGTAGTTTAAATGAGCAGAAACTTCGGGCATCCGTTTTTCAACACGCAACCGAGGACTTCCATCAGTCTGTGAACGCAGCACAATCTGCGGGTCGAAACAGTAGGGATTTGCTGACACCTTCTGGCTAGCCTTAAACATACATTACTACATTATTATTATCACATTGAGCTTTGAAGAATATATTATTAGTCCAGGGGCGTCAAACTCAATTTAGATCGGGGGCCACATGGAGAAAAATCTACTCCCAAGTGGGCCGGACTGTTAAAATCACGACACGATAACTTGAAAATAAAGACAACTTCAGATTGTTTTCTTTGTTTAAAAATAGAACAAGGACATTCTGAAAATGTACAAATCATAACGTTTTTTTTTTTTTTACACTTACATGTTGCGGTTAATAATTTATTTGTCGTTGTTTATATTTTCTGAATAAATCATGTGATAATGTTCATCAGTCAACTCGTTGGTGTTCATTTTCAATCAAGATAAAACAAATTATATCAAAATCAAACTAGTGAATTATATTTATATACCGCTTTTCTCTAGTGACTCAAAGCGCTTTAAATAGTGAAACCCATTATCTAAGTTACATTTAAACCAGTGTGGGTGGCACTGGGAGCAGGTGGGTGAGGTGTCTTGCCCAAGGACACAACAGCAGTGACAAAGATGGCAGAAGCAGGGCTCGAACCCAGAACCCTCAAGTTTCTGGCCCGGCTGCTATACCAACCAAGCTATGCCGCCCCAGGATGTTATTTATGAAGTTTGATCATTTTCCTCGACTGATGTACTAACATCCTTCCATCCACCCATTTTCTACCGCTTGTCCCTTTTTGGGGTCGCGGGGGATGCTGGAGCCTATCTCAGCTGCATTCTGGGCAGAAGGCAAGGTACACCTTGGACAAGTCGCCATCTCATCGCAAGGCCAACATCATGTGGTTTATTTTGTACATATGTAGCATCCTCTACAAAGATACAAAAGAATAGCTATTGTGACATCCAGTGGACACATTTAGAACAGCTGTTTCTTTCATTCAAAAATATCCGGTACATTTTTATACTTAGCAAACTGATCCCGCGGGTCGAATAAAACCTGATGGCGGGCCTTTTCTGGCCCTCGGGCAGTACGTTTGACACCCCTGTATTAGTCCCTCCTAGAGATGGTTAACTTTCACATTGAACAAAAACTGTACCAATTGCGGTTACCTGGAAATCGATACCGGTACTCAACGGTACCAATTTTCTGTACTTTTTTGTCTGTTAAGAAATATGAACTGTTTTTAGTAATAAAATCTCATTTTTTTATTAGAACATTTAAAAATGAGCTGATTAGGGTCTTTTCTGTCTAGTTGTTACCGTTTGTTTTATTATTACATTTCTAAGTCAACTGCTTTGTTGGCATTGAAAACTGCAACCTTACCTTGAAGAAGTTTAGCTGAGTCCGCTCTCAGTGTGTCCATCGTCCATAACGAAATAATTCAAGCATTGTACTGTTACAGTATTTTAACCTTCAAGTATGATTGATTGTCTTGAATGAGATCAACATTTAAAATGTTGAATATTTTTAGAAATGTGAAACTTGGGGTCTTAAACAGATTGTTTTTGTTACAATACAATTTTTGTTGTGCAAAATAACAAATTTGACATAATCAAAACATAAAATATAGTGAATTTTTGGCCACTGACTTTTACCACCAAAACAACACTACCAAAAATGGATGTTGTGATGACATATACCATATTTTACGGGCCATAGGGCGCACTGCCGATGAATGGTCTATTTTTGATTTTTTTTTCATATATAAGGCACACCGGATTATAGGGCGCATTAAAAGAGTCTTTTTTTTTTTCTTTTCTAAATGTAAAAGACTTCCTTGTGATCTACATAACATGTAATTGTGGTTCTTTGGTCAAAATGTTGCATGGATAATGTTTTACAGATCATCTTCAAGCCGCTTTCTGGGCTGGAGATTGAAATTAATTGAAATCAATTTAATTGGTGCTTACCCCTCCCCAAAACAGCACACTTTTAACATGTAACATGTCTTTTAAAAACAAACGTTTTATATTGTCTGCGATGAGGTGGCGACTTGTCCACGGTGTACCCCGCCTTCCGCCCGATTGTAGCTGAGATAGGCTCCAGCGCCCCCCGCAATCCCGAAGGGAATAAGCGGTAGAAAATGGATGGATGGATTTTGTATTGTATGAAAAGCAATTCAGTAGAATGTATTACCACTACTACCGTGGTACAGTACCGTAGTACAGTAATAACCACTGTGAAGCAGCCCTTTTGTCCTGCTTGAAAAAAGTAATGTTGAAAAAGCAACTTAAAGCCTTGTTCAACTGTTTACCGACGTAGCCTATTCATGTTTAGCTAACTTTTACTGCAAATGAATATTGGCTCCAAATATCGGTTATCGGCTTCCTTGACTACTATAATAATTGGTATCAGCCCAGAAAAAAAAACCTCTAATCCCTAAAACAATTTCAAACCTTACTGACTCAACTCAACCGCGGAACGAACCCAGTATGAACGATTACAAGAGTAGCACTAAGGCTGCACGTCACGGGGAAATTGAGAATATCTAAAAAAAATTGCCACTATATTCTAATCAGTGACAGAGCAAGAAGGGGTAAGGACTATATATTCCTCATATACATTTTACATGTGCTTCTTCGCACAAAACGTGGGCCCCTCACGGAATAGACGCCCTGAATAGAACACACTATGTATTGATCTTGGAGATAGATATATTTCTGTAAAAACAACAGCGTACTACTTTACCACTAATAGTCTCCTAGCATAATGTGTCATTTAGATCAGTGGTCCCCAACCACCAGTCCGGGGACCAGTACCGGTCCGTGAAGCATTTGCTACCGGGCCGGAGAGAAACATTAAATAATTTATAAAGGACTGCATTTTCTCCGATTTAACTTTGGTCTGTCCCACTAGACCTGGGGTGTCAAACTTGTTTTCATTGAGGGCCACACCGCAGTCATGGCTGCCAAAAGAGGGCCGCTTGTAACAGTAAATAATTAATGAATTTGCCTTTGAATTTAAATATTTAAATTTTTTTTACGTAAAGAGTAAAAAAAAAATATGTGGATTTGACCACTGTTTTTTACAGAAATAAAGTGGCAGCTTAGTTGCCAGACTTTTACTGTAAAATGTATGGTGTTATTTTATTATTATTATTTTTACAACATTTTACTGTAAATGGAAATACAGTGCCGCTGTTTAAATTTATTTTGGCAACTCACCTGCCAGTTTTTTACCATAATAACATGTGGTACCATAAAATCATCAACCGTGGATTAAAAAAAAATAACCGACAGCTCAGTCGACAGAATTTTACTCTAAAAAAACAAACATTTGTCGTTTTTTTCCCCCAACTTCCAGTAATATGCTGTAAAAAAACTCCCTACATATTACAGTAAAATCTATTGGTCATTTTAATAGTGTACAATTTGATGGATAACTTGCTTCAAAACCATAAGTTAAGCAGATATTTAAGTATTTATTTGGATTTTGACCAACAAAGTTAGATAATATAATATTTGTTGCAATATTGGACACTATTTTTTTTCTACTGTTAATCTAGAAAAAAAAACCTAATACCTTTTAATAAGAAAGTAAAGAAAGAAAATATAAGGTATTTTATTGACACATGTTATTTCCAGGCTTTTGCGGGCCATATAAAATGACGTGGAGGGCCAGAACTGGCCCCGCGGGCCTTGATTTTGACACCTGTGCACTAGACACACCAATGAGCTTGTTTATAGATGTACAATAAAACTCCTCATAGGAAGTTGCCATTTGTTATAACTTTATGACATGATACAATGCACATTAATGAACATATCAAATATGAATGTGACAGATTGTAGCCAAAGGCAGATTTCCACAAGCCCAGGGCTCCCACTAATCCAGCGTTCTAGTGAGTTGTATTTTTCAAAAGTGGGAAGCCAGTCCCTGAAAATAATGCCTACATTACACCGGTCCGTGGTGCAAAAAAGGTTGGGGACCACTGATTTAGATGATCATTTAGGTGATGAAAAACTGAGACTAAGAAGTAAATTGGTGTTGGACAGTACAGGTGTGTGTTCATAGCCCCTCCGTACAGACTAAATGTGGAAAAGCCAGGATTGAAAGACCATGCCTGTCTCTCAGGAGAAACTCTGCAGTCATGTCCCCGGGAAAAACACTGACCCATTCATTCCCAAGAAACAAACACACACACACACACACACACACACACACACACACACACACACACACACACACACACACACACACACACACACACACACACACACACACACACACACACACACACACACACACACACACACACACACACACACACACACACACAGAGACCGCCTTCTTGTTCATGTTTTTGGAGCAGAGAAGAGCTGCCTTGAATTGAGGGTAAGAGACCTGCCAGACTGGTGGCTGACGGTAGCTGGGGGAGGTTTGGGCAACACTTGCTTACTTACCCCCTCACCTTTATTACTCACAAGCAATACTTTTATTCAGTCTTTCCATCAGTATAGAGGTAAGAGAAGTAAGGTGCTAACGACTGAGATCACAACACTTCAAGTGAAGGATCACATAAAAAGGTTTGAGTCTTCTTCTCTGGGAAAGACGTACGTTTTGGAAGTAAGTCAAAATGGATGAACTAGGGAAGTAAAACCTTGATATTTATCTCGTCCAATCAGCGAAGAGAGGATAACAATTTAAACATTGTGATTGAATATCCTCCTGGCTTCATTTGGCTTCAACTCTCATTGGTTCGTTGGCAGATGAGTGTGAAGCTACTAGGATGAGAATCAGCACCTCTAAGTCGGAGTCCATGGTTTTAGCCCAGAAAAGGGTGGGATGTCATCTCCGGGTTGCGGATGAGAGCCTGACCCAACTGGAGGAGTTCAAGTACCTTGGGGTCTTGTTCACGAGTGAGGGAAGAGTGGATTGTGAGATGGACAGGCGGATCGGTGCGGCGTCTGTAGTGTACCCAGGGCCGGCCTGTGGCATAGGCCGTATAGGAAAATGCTAAGGGCGCCGTCCATCAGGGGGCGCCACGCCAGTGCCACAAATGTTGGAGAAAAAAAAAAAAAAGTTGGTACTATTATTTCTAAATACAAAAAATAATCCCACGTTAATTAAAATGCAAAGTAAAGCCTATTTAATAGAAATATTATTTGTTACAACATTACGTCCCCCTCCCTCCCCCCGTACGGTGCGCCCCCTCCCTTCCCGTATCATGACTCTTTTTGGACGTCACCACATCAAAAAATCAACACAAGATGTCAAAACGGCCAAAACTGTCAGGTGCCCAGGGAAGAAAAAGGAGAAAAGAAGAGGAGGAGAAACGAAAAAAAGACAGAGGTAGCAGGTAGGTAACGTTAGCCTACATGAAATTATTTGTCTGTTACAGAATGTGATAGTAACCTGGCTTTTTAGCTTTAAGCTAATGTTACATGATTCGGCAATTGCTAATCAATAAATAGCTAGTTCTGTTTTAACGTCGGGTTAATATTGTGGAGGGGGCTAAATTGTTATGGAAAATAATAATGTAACGTTAGGTAATTACAGTACTCCCACCTTACATTCCTCAGTGACATTTGTATTAGATCTTTTAAGCAGGTGTTTTTTTGTTTACATTGTTATTGCCTTCTGGTTAGCTAATGTTTGCCCTGCAGGTAATAGTCACTTTTCCACCCCTTTATATATTAGGTATAGTTGTAAGCCTAGTTGTTAAAGTGCACATCATTAATGTTAATTAAGCAATATCACATGAGAGGGAATGCTGTTTTTTAATTGGAGCACTGCTGTGATTCGGTTAAAGATAATCATAACATAATATTCTCATATAATATGTTAATTTGCTTTCTTTAAGTAAAAAAAAAGGTCAAAGACAAAGCTATTCGGTTTCTTGTGAGTATATACACTTCACTGCCGATGTGGGGGGGCGCCACCTAAAATCTTGCCTAGGGCGCCAGATTGGTTAGGGCCAGGCCTGAGTGTACCGGTCCGTTGTGATGAAGAGGGAGCTAAGCTCTCAATTTACCAGTCAATATACATTCCTATCCTCACCTATGGTCTCAACCTTTGGGTTGTGACCGAAAGGACAAGATTGCGGATGCAAGCGGCAGAAATGAGCTTCCTACGTATGGCAGGGCTGGAGATGAGAAGCCTGACCACCTGACCGTCTCCTGGTGAACTCCACATCGTCAAAATGTGCCCCTTTATTTATAATGACCGACCATAGCTCAGGGTCACTATAGCTGCAGGTAGAAGTAGTTAACAAATTTAGTCACATGGTTTAATGTGATTGAAAACTTCATGCGGCCTCACCTCAGCCCGACTGTACCTCCAACGGTCCCCAATTAATTTGAGTGTACATATTTATGTATTGACATGCATACATCATGGGGATAACAGTTTGTCAGATGTTAACGTAGTGTGTTTGAGCAACTCAATGAGCCATTAAATCTTAATATTCCGCTAACAGGTACAGGCGTAAGTAAATCTTTGCAAATGAAAGTTTTGATAGCCTCTGTTATTTTCATGGCCAATTGGGTGGTCATGCCAGTAAGCCACTCACTTTCTTTTGTTTTACCTCAGACTGTCAGTGTTTACTTTGGTGATTCATATTTTGTTTGTTTTGGTCCCATTTTGTTTGTTTTTTTACATAATTGCCATTTCCACCCCTTCTAAGACGAGTCGCGTCACAGCTGTTCCTCACCAGTCTATGCCCATTTCGTCACCCCTGCTACAGCTGGTTGGCACTGGGTGATTCTACCTGCTGGAGTTCTCCACACCACGCGGCTCTTTCTTCTCGTGTACAGTCTTCCTTTGTTTATTTCAGCTAATTGGTACCAGGCCTGACTGTGGTAAACAAATGTCTGCCATGTAGGATTATTAATAAATCAAATATTTTCATAGTTAGATAATTATTAGAGCCCTGTAAACATAAAATAACATACATACAGTTACCTTTACACTGATTTCACCCAATATAGTAGTCTTGTGTGTGTTATACTGTATATTACATTACTCACTAGTAGCGTCATTGCTATGGTTGTCACCCGGCCACTACAACATGTCCACGATGTGGAAATACTCCATCACATCCTGGGTAATTCCTCCAAGACCCTGTCTACATGAAGCCGGATAAATCATTAAACGAATAATTATTTAGCCTAAGCCCCGTTTCGGCCACACTAATTCATCGTTTAAGGTTCCCCTCCTTGGATATTTTTTTACACGGGTAAGTGCTCTGTGTATTTCTTGAATCTCCGGCTCTTAGCTTTGTATGGACTCATTGATCGTTTACAAACTGAGTTCGGAGAGGAAGTGACGCCAGAAAGACCGCGCCCCACACAGGAAGTGACGTCAGAAAGAACGCGCCACAGCCAGCTTCAAAATAAAGCGGTTTCGTAACTCGGAGCTAACCACTGGAAAGATGGAGGCAAATCATCCAGACATGCCCGTGTTTCTCCTTCCGTCTGTACAGATGCTTGTGGAAATCACACATGAATACCTTAAGAGAAAGCGATTGCAGCTATTTGGGATACAACACTTCTCAGATGGCAAGAGAACTTTCCAATGTCCAGATCAGCTGTGATTCTACTTAGCGAAAAACTTTGTCCATTTGTCGAAGGGGAGACAACGAGAATGCGGGCTCCCGTGGATGTGATTAAAAAAGGTAGCGTGTGCTTTGCATTACCTGGCCGTTGAGGGAAGACTACGGAAAACAGCGAATGCTTTTGGACTGGCAAAGCAGACTGTATCAGTTATTGTCCGACATGTATGTCGGGGACTCAACGTCTAGGTCCAGAGTATATAAAGTCACCAAAAACGAATGGACAATGAAGGTGAAGACAAAAGAGTGTCCTGACCAGATATCTAGATCCCTAGATTGATTGTTGTCAAATGTTCTTTATCACATTGTTTACGTGTCTAATAAAGATTTGATCAATTTATGATGTCTCAGGTGTGATTCACTACAATAGGGCCCCACAGCACACTGGATTCCAGTTAATTGAAATACCACAACACTGGATATTTTTCAGTTAAGTTAAATTTAAGAACTTGCACACAAAGCAACACTGGAGGTGACTATGACGTGCGCATTTTCCGCGCATGCGTACTAGGTCACGTTGCGCTGTCGGACGGAGGGGGGTGTGGGGGGGTCTTAAACGACCATTGTGTGTGTGTGTGGACACGGATATGGTTAGGTGGGATTTACCCTGGATAACCTAAACCGGCTTAGTGTAGAAGGAGCCTAAGTCAGGACTTAGGCTCCATGTGCTGAAAACACAGACATAAGTTGTTCTATAAAAACATGGTCAACTTAAGAGTTGTACCTATTTGCCGTGATGTTAGGGTTCAGTGCTATTCAGTGCTATTCAGTGCTATTAGCATTCTCTTTTTACCTTCTCTCGATCAGACACTTAGAAAAAAAACGGAAAAAAAAATAAAAAAAATTGGATTTTTTCTAAGTACAAAATCGAGAGAGGCTAAAAATCACCTCTTTTTACCTTCTCTCGATCAGACACTTAGAAAAAAAACGGAAAAAAAAAAAAAAAAATTTGGATTTTTTCTAAGTACAAAATCGAGAGAGGCTAAAAATCACCTCTTTTTACCTTCTCTCGATCAGACACTTAGAAAAAAAACGGAAAAAAAAAAAAAATTTCTTGGATTTTTTCTAAGTACAAAATCGAGAGAGGCTAAAAATCACCTCTTTTTACCTTCTCTCGATCAGACACTTAGAAAAAAAACGGAAAAAAAAAAAAAATTGGATTTTTTCTAAGTACAAAATCGAGAGAGGCTAAAAATCACCTCTTTTTACCTTCTCTCGATCAGACACTTAGAAAAAAAACGGAAAAAAAAAAAAAAAAAATTGGATTTTTTCTAAGTACAAAATCGAGAGAGGCTAAAAATCACCTCTTTTTACCTTCTCTCGATCAGACACTTAGAAAAAAAACGGGAAAAAAAAAAAAAAAAATTGGATTTTTTCTAAGTACAAAATCGAGAGAGGCTAAAAATCACCTCATTTTACCTTCTCTCGATCAGACACTTAGAAAAAAAACTGAAAAAAAAAAAAATAAATTTGGATTTTTTCTAAGTACAAAATCGAGAGAGGCTAAAAATCACCTCATTTTACCTTCTCTCGATCAGACACTTAGAAAAAAAACTGGAAAAAAAAAACAAAAAATTTGGATTTTTTCTAAGTACAAAATCGAGAGAGGCTAAAAATCACCTCTTTTTACCTTCTCTCGATCAGACACTTAGAAAAAAAACTGAAAAAAAAAAAAAAACATTTGGATTTTTTCTAAGTACAAAATCGAGAGAGGCTAAAAATCACCTCTTTTTACCTTCTCTCGATCAGACACTTAGAAAAAAAACTGAAAAAAAGAAAAAAAAAATTGGATTTTTTCTAAGTACAAAATCGAGAGAGGCTAAAAATCACCTAATTTTACCTTCTCTCGATCAGACACTTAGAAAAAAAACTGGAAAAAAAAATAAAAAATTTGGATTTTTTCTAAGTACAAAATCGAGAGAGGCTAAAAATCACCTCTTTTTACCTTCTCTCGATCAGACACTTAGAAAAAAAACGGAAAAAAAAAAATAAATTTTGGATTTTTTCTAAGTACAAAATCGAGAGAGGCTAAAAATCATCTCATTTTACCTTCTCTCGATCAAACACTTAGAAAAATAACGGAAAAAAAAAAAAAAAATTGGGATTTTTTCTAAGTACAAAATCGAGAGAGGCTAAAAATAACCTCATTTTACCTTCTCTCGATCAGACACTTAGAAAAAAAACTGAAAAAAAAAAAAAAAAATTTGGATTTTTTCTAAGTACAAAATCGAGAGAGGCTAAAAATCCCCTCTTTTTACCTTCTCTCGATCAGACACTTAGAAAAAAAACGGGAAAAAAAAAAAAAAATTTGGATTTTTTCTAAGTACAAAATCGAGAGAGGCTAAAAATCACCTCTTTTTACCTTCTCTCGATCAGACACTTAGAAAAAAAACGGAAAAAAAAAAAAAAAAATTTGGATTTTTTCTAAGTACAAAATCGAGAGAGGCTAAAAATCCCCTCTTTTTACCTTCTCTCGATCAGACACTTAGAAAAAAAACGGGAAAAAAAAAAAAAAAATTGGATTTTTTCTAAGTACAAAATCGAGAGAGGCTAAAAATCACCTCTTTTTACCTTCTCTCGATCAGACACTTAGAAAAAAAACGGAAAAAAAAAAAAAAAATTGGATTTTTTCTAAGTACAACATCGAGAGAGGCTAAAAATCACCTCATTTTACCTTCTCTCGATCAGACACTTAGAAAAAAAACTGAAAAAAAAAAATAAAAATTTGGATTTTTTCTAAGTACAAAATCGAGAGAGGCTAAAAATCACCTCTTTTTACCTTCTCTCGATCAGACACTTAGAAAAAAAACTGAAAAAAAAAAAAAAAATTTGGATTTTTTCTAAGTACAAAATCGAGAGAGGCTAAAAATCACCTCTTTTTACATTCTCTCGATCAGACACTTAGAAAAAAAACGGAAAAAAAAAATAATTTTTTGGATTTTTTCTAAGTACAAAATCGAGAGAGGCTAAAAATCACCTCATTTTACCTTCTCTCGATCAGACACTAAAAAAAAAAACTGAAAAAAAAAAAAAAATTTGGATTTTTTTCTATGTACAAAATCGAGAGAGGCTAAAAATCACCTCTTTTTACCTTCTCTCGATCAGACACTTAGAAAAAAAACGGAAAAAAAAAATAAAAAATTTGGATTTTTTCTAAGTACAAAATCGAGAGAGGCTAAAAATCACCTAATTTTACCTTCTCTCGATCAGACACTTAGAAAAAAAACTGAAAAAAAAAAAATAAAATTTGGATTTTTTCTAAGTACAAAATCGAGAGAGGCTAAAAATCACCTCTTTTTCCTTCTCTCGATCAGACACTTAGAAAAAATAATGAAAAAAAAAAAAAAAAAATTGGATTTTTTCTAAGTACAAAATCGAGAGAGGCTAAAAATCACCTCTTTTTCCTTCTCTCGATCAGACACTTAGAAAAAAAACGGAAAAAAAAAAAAAAAAAATTTGGATTTTTTCTAAGTACAAAATCGAGAGAGGCTAAAAATCACCTCTTTTTCCTTCTCTCGATCAGACACTTAGAAAAAAAAAAGAAAAAAAAAAAAAAAAAATTGGATTTTTTCTAAGTACAAAATCGAGAGAGGCTAAAAATCACCTCTTTTTCCTTCTCTCGATCAGACACTAAGAAAAAAAACAAGAAAAAAAAAAAAAAATTTGGATTTTTTCTAAGTACAAAATCGAGAGAGGCTAAAAATCACCTCTTTTTCCTTCTCTCGATCAGACACTTAGAAAAAAAACGGAAAAAAAAAAAAAAAAATTTGGATTTTTTCTAAGTACAAAATCGAGAGAGGCTAAAAATCACCTCTTTTTCCTTCTCTCGATCAGACACTTAGAAAAAAAACGGAAAAAAAAAAAAAAAAATTAGGATTTTTTCTAAGTACAAAATCGAGAGAGGCTAAAAATCACCTCTTTTTCCTTCTCTCGATCAGACACTTAGAAAAAAAACGGAAAAAAAAAAAAAAAAAATTTGGATTTTTTCTAAGTACAAAATCGAGAGAGGCTAAAAATCACCTCTTTTTCCTTCTCTCGATCAGACACTTAGAAAAAAAACGGAAAAAAAAAAAAAAAAAAAATTGGATTTTTTCTAAGTACAAAATCGAGAGAGGCTAAAAATCACCTCTTTTTCCTTCTCTCGATCAGACACTTAGAAAAAAAACGGAAAAAAAAAAAAAAAAAATTTGGATTTTTTCTAAGTACAAAATCGAGAGAGGCTAAAAATCACCTCTTTTTCCTTCTCTCGATCAGACACTTAGAAAAAAAACGGAAAAAAAAAAAAAAAAAATTTGGATTTTTTCTAAGTACAAAATCGAGAGAGGCTAAAAATCACCTCTTTTTCCTTCTCTCGATCAGACACTTAGAAAAAAAAAAGAAAAAAAAAAAAAAAAAATTGGATTTTTTCTAAGTACAAAATCGAGAGAGGCTAAAAATCACCTCTTTTTCCTTCTCTCGATCAGACACTAAGAAAAAAAACAAGAAAAAAAAAAAAAAAATTTGGATTTTTTCTAAGCACAAAATCGAGAGAGGCTAAAAATCACCTCTTTTTCCTTCTCTCGATCAGACACTTAGAAAAAAAACGGAAAAAAAAAAAAAAAAAATTTGGATTTTTTCTAAGTACAAAATCGAGAGAGGCTAAAAATCACCTCTTTTTCCTTCTCTCGATCAGACACTTAGAAAAAAAACGGAAAAAAAAAAAAAAAAAATTTGGATTTTTTCTAAGTACAAAATCGAGAGAGGCTAAAAATCACCTCTTTTTCCTTCTCTCGATCAGACACTTAGAAAAAAAACGGAAAAAAAAAAAAATAAAAAATTGGATTTTTTCTAAGTACAAAATCGAGAGAGGCTAAAAATCACCTCTTTTTCCTTCTCTCGATCAGACACTTAAAAAAAACGGAAAAAAAAAAAAAAAAATTTGGATTTTTTCTAAGTACAAAATCGAGAGAGGCTAAAAATCACCTCTTTTTCCTTCTCTCGATCAGACACTTAGAAAAAAAACGGAAAAAAAAAAAAAAAAAATTTGGATTTTTTCTAAGTACAAAATCGAGAGAGGCTAAAAATCACCTCTTTTTCCTTCTCTCGATCAGACACTTAGAAAAAAAACGGAAAAAAAAAAAAAAAAATTTGGATTTTTTCTAAGTACAAAATCGAGAGAGGCTAAAGATCACCTCTTTTTCCTTCTCTCGATCAGACACTTAGAAAAAAAACTGAAAAAAAAAAAAAATAATTTTGGATTTTTTCTAAGTACAAAATCGAGAGAGGCTAAAAATCACCTCTTTTTCCTTCTCTCGATCAGACACTTAGAAAAAAAACGGAAAAAAAAAAAAAAAATTTGGATTTTTTCTAAGTACAAAATCGAGAGAGGCTAAAAATCACCTCTTTTTCCTTCTCTCGATCAGACACTTAGAAAAAAAACTGAAAAAAAAAAATAATAATTTTGAATTTTTTCTAAGTACAAAATCGAGAGAGGCTAAAAATCACCTCTTTTTCCTTCTCTCGATCAGACACTTAGAAAAAAAACTGAAAAAAAAAAAAAAAAATTTTGGATTTTTTTAAGTACAAAATCGAGACAGGCTAAAAATCACCTCTTTTTCCTTCTCTCGATCAGACACTTAGAAAAAAAACGGAAAAAAAAAAAAAAAAAATTTGGATTTTTTCTAAGTACAAAATCGAGAGAGGCTAAAAATCACCTCTTTTTCCTTCTCTCGATCAGACACTTAGAAAAAAAACGGAAAAAAAAAAAAAAAAAATTTGGATTTTTTCTAAGTACAAAATCGAGAGAGGCTAAAAATCACCTCTTTTTCCTTCTCTCGATCAGACACTTAGAAAAAAAACGGAAAAAAAAAAAAAAAAAATTTGGATTTTTTGTAAGTACAAAATCGAGAGAGGCTAAAAATCACCTCTTTTTCCTTCTCTCGATCAGACACTTAGAAAAAAAACTGAAAAAAAAAAAATAAAATTTTGGATTTTTTTTAAGTACAAAATCGAGAGAGGCTAAAAATCACCTCTTTTTCCTTCTCTCGATCAGACACTTAGAAAAAAAAATGAAAAAAAAAAAAAAAAAATTGGATTTTTTCTAAGTACAAAATCGAGAGAGGCTAAAAATCACCTCTTTTTCCTTCTCTAGATCAGACACTTAGAAAAAAAACGGAAAAAAAAATAAAAAAATTTGGATTTTTTCTAAGTACAAAATCGAGAGAGGCTAAAAATCACCTCTTTTTCCTTCTCTCGATCAGACACTAAGAAAAAAAAAAAAAAAAAAAAAAATTTGGATTTTTTCTAAGTACAAAATCGAGAGAGGCTAAAAATCACCTCTTTTTCCTTCTCTCGATCAGACACTTAGAAAAAAAACGGAAAAAAAAAAAAAAAAAAATTTGGATTTTTTTTAAGTACAAAATCGGGAGAGGCTAAAAATCACCTCTTTTTCCTTCTCTCGATCAGACACTTAGAAAAAAAAAAGAAAAAAAAAAAAAAAAATTGGATTTTTTCTAAGTACAAAATCGAGAGAGGCTAAAAATCACCTCTTTTTCCTTCTCTCGATCAGACACTTAGAAAAAAAACGGGAAAAAAAAAAAAAAATTGGGATTTTTACTAAGTACAAAATCGAGAGAGGCTAAAAATCACCTCTTTTTCCTTCTCTCGATCAGACACTTAGAAAAAAAACTGAAAAAAAAAAAAAAAATTTTGGATTTTTTCTAAGTACAAAATCGAGAGAGGCTAAAAATCACCTCTTTTTCCTTCTCTCGATCAGACACTTAGAAAAAAAACGGAAAAAAAAACAAAAAAAATTTGGATTTTTTCTAAGTACAAAATCGAGAGAGGCTAAAAATCACCTCTTTTTCCTTCTCTCGATCAGACACTTAGAAAAAAAACGGAAAAAAAAAAAAAAAAAAATTGTATTTTTTCTAAGTACAAATTCGAGAGAGGCTAAAAATCACCTCTTTTTCCTTCTCTCGATCAGACACTTAGAAAAAAAAATGAAAAAAAAAAAAAAAAAATTGGATTTTTTCTAAGTACAAAATCGAGAGAGGCTAAAAATCACCTCTTTTTCCTTCTCTCGATCAGACACTTAGAAAAAAAACGGGAAAAAAAAAATAAAAAATTTGGATTTTTTCTAAGTACAAAATCGAGAGAGGCTAAAAATCACCTCTTTTTCCTTCTCTCGATCAGACACTTAGAAAAAAAACTGAAAAAAAAAATAAATACATTTGGATTTTTTTAAGTACAAAATCGAGAGAGGCTAAAAATCACCTCTTTTTCCTTCTCTCGATCAGACACTTAGAAAAAAAACGGGAAAAAAAAAAATAAAAATTTGGATTTTTTCTAAGTACAAAATCGAGAGAGGCTAAAAATCACCTCTTTTTCCTTCTCTCGATCAGACACTTAGAAAAAAAACGGAAAAAAAAAAAAAAAAAATTTGGATTTTTTCTAAGTACAAAATCGAGAGAGGCTAAAAATCACCTCTTTTTCCTTCTCTCGATAAGACACTTAGAAAAAAAACGGAAAAAAAAAAATAAATTGGATTTTTTCTAAGTACAAAATCGAGAGAGGCTAAAAATCACCTCTTTTTCCTTCTCTCGATCAGACACTTAGAAAAAAAACGAAAAAAAAAAAAAAAAAATTTGGATTTTTTCTAAGTACAAAATCGAGAGAGGCTAAAAATCACCTCTTTTTTCCTTCTCTCGATCAGACACTTAGAAAAAAAACGGAAAAAAAAAAAAAAAAATTTGGATTTTTTCTAAGTACAAAATCGAGAGAGGCTAAAAATCACCTCTTTTTCCTTCTCTCGATCAGACACTTAGAAAAAAAACGGAAAAAAAAAATTAAAAAATTTGGATTTTTTCTAAGTACAAAATCGAGAGAGGCTAAAAATCACCTCTTTTTCCTTCTCTCGATCAGACACTTAGAAAAAAAACGGAAAAAAAAAAATAAAAAATTTGGATTTTTTTTAAGTACAAAATCGAGAGAGGCTAAAAATCACCTCTTTTTCCTTCTCTCGATCAGACACTTAGAAAAAAAACGGAAAAAAAAAAAAAAAAAAAATTGGATTTTTTCTAAGTACAAAATCGAGAGAGGCTAAAAATCACCTCTTTTTCCTTCTCTCGATCAGACACTTAGAAAAAAAAAAAAAAAAAAAAAAAAAAAATTTGGATTTTTTCTAAGTACAAAATCGAGAGAGGCTAAAAATCACCTCTTTTTCCTTCTCTCGATCAGACACTTAGAAAAAAAACGGAAAAAAAAAAAAAAAAAAATTTGGATTTTTTCTAAGTACAAAATCGAGAGAGGCTAAAAATCACCTCTTTTTCCTTCTCTCGATCAGACACTTAGAAAAAAAACGGAAAAAAAACAAAAAACAATTTGGATTTTTTCTAAGTACAAAATCGAGAGAGGCTAAAAATCACCTCTTTTTCCTTCTCTCGATCAGACACTTAGAAAAAAAACGGAAAAAAAAAAAAAAAAAAATTGGATTTTTTCTAAGTACAAAATCGAGAGAGGCTAAAAATCACCTCTTTTTCCTTCTCTCGATCAGACACTTAGAAAAAAAAAAGGAAAAAAAAAAAAAAAATTGGATTTTTTCTAAGTACAAAATCGAGAGAGGCTAAAAATTACCTCTTTTTCCTTCTCTCGATCAGACACTTAGAAAAAAAACGGAAAAAAAAAAAAAAAATTTGGATTTTTTCTAAGTACAAAATCGAGAGAGGCTAAAAATCACCTCTTTTTCCTTCTCTCGATCAGACACTTAGAAAAAAAACTGAAAAAAAAAAATAAAAAATTTGGATTTTTTTAAGTACAAAATCGAAAGAGGCTAAAAATCACCTCTTTTTCCTTCTCTCGATCAGACACTTAGAAAAAAAACGGAAAAAAAAAAAAAATTTGGATTTTTTCTAAGTACAAAATCGAGAGAGGCTAAAAATCACCTCTTTTTCCTTCTCTCGATCAGACACTTAGAAAAAAAACGAAAAAAAATAAAAAATAAATTTGGATTTTTTCTAAGTACAAAATCGAGAGAGGCTAAAAATCACCTCTTTTTCCTTCTCTCGATCAGACACTTAGAAAAAAAACGGAAAAAAAAAAAAAAAAAAAATTGGATTTTTTCTAAGTACAAAATCGAGAGAGGCTAAAAATCACCTCTTTTTCCTTCTCTCGATCAGACACTTAGAAAAAAAAAAGAAAAAAAAAAAAAAAAATTTGGATTTTTTCTAAGTACAAAATCGAGAGAGGCTAAAAATCACCTCTTTTTCCTTCTCTCGATCAGACACTTAGAAAAAAAACGGAAAAAAAAAAAAAAAAAAATTTGGATTTTTTCTAAGTACAAAATCGAGAGAGGCTAAAAATCACCTCTTTTTCCTTCTCTCGATCAGACACTTAGAAAAAAAACGGGAAAAAAAAAAAAAAAAATTTGGATTTTTTCTAAGTACAAAATCGAGAGAGGCTAAAAATCACCTCTTTTTCCTTCTCTCGATCAGACACTTAGAAAAAAAACTGAAAAAAAAAATAAATACATTTGGATTTTTTTAAGTACAAAATCGAGAGAGGCTAAAAATCACCTCTTTTTCCTTCTCTCGATCAGACACTTAGAAAAAAAACGGGAAAAAAAAAAATAAAAATTTGGATTTTTTCTAAGTACAAAATCGAGAGAGGCTAAAAATCACCTCTTTTTCCTTCTCTCGATCAGACACTTAGAAAAAAAACGGAAAAAAAAAAAAAAAAAATTTGGATTTTTTCTAAGTACAAAATCGAGAGAGGCTAAAAATCACCTCTTTTTCCTTCTCTCGATAAGACACTTAGAAAAAAAACGGAAAAAAAAAAATAAATTGGATTTTTTCTAAGTACAAAATCGAGAGAGGCTAAAAATCACCTCTTTTTCCTTCTCTCGATCAGACACTTAGAAAAAAAACGAAAAAAAAAAAAAAAAAAATTTGGATTTTTTCTAAGTACAAAATCGAGAGAGGCTAAAAATCACCTCTTTTTTCCTTCTCTCGATCAGACACTTAGAAAAAAAACGGAAAAAAAAAAAAAAAAATTTGGATTTTTTCTAAGTACAAAATCGAGAGAGGCTAAAAATCACCTCTTTTTCCTTCTCTCGATCAGACACTTAGAAAAAAAACGGAAAAAAAAAATTAAAAAATTTGGATTTTTTCTAAGTACAAAATCGAGAGAGGCTAAAAATCACCTCTTTTTCCTTCTCTCGATCAGACACTTAGAAAAAAAACGGAAAAAAAAAAATAAAAAATTTGGATTTTTTTTAAGTACAAAATCGAGAGAGGCTAAAAATCACCTCTTTTTCCTTCTCTCGATCAGACACTTAGAAAAAAAACGGAAAAAAAAAAAAAAAAAAATTGGATTTTTTCTAAGTACAAAATCGAGAGAGGCTAAAAATCACCTCTTTTTCCTTCTCTCGATCAGACACTTAGAAAAAAAAAAGAAAAAAAAAAAAAAAAATTTGGATTTTTTCTAAGTACAAAATCGAGAGAGGCTAAAAATCACCTCTTTTTCCTTCTCTCGATCAGACACTTAGAAAAAAAACGGAAAAAAAAAAAAAAAAAAATTTGGATTTTTTCTAAGTACAAAATCGAGAGAGGCTAAAAATCACCTCTTTTTCCTTCTCTCGATCAGACACTTAGAAAAAAAACGGAAAAAAAACAAAAAACAATTTGGATTTTTTCTAAGTACAAAATCGAGAGAGGCTAAAAATCACCTCTTTTTCCTTCTCTCGATCAGACACTTAGAAAAAAAACGGAAAAAAAAAAAAAAAAAAATTGGATTTTTTCTAAGTACAAAATCGAGAGAGGCTAAAAATCACCTCTTTTTCCTTCTCTCGATCAGACACTTAGAAAAAAAAAAGGAAAAAAAAAAAAAAAATTGGATTTTTTCTAAGTACAAAATCGAGAGAGGCTAAAAATTACCTCTTTTTCCTTCTCTCGATCAGACACTTAGAAAAAAAACGGAAAAAAAAAAAAAAAAATTGGATTTTTTCTAAGTACAAAATCGAGAGAGGCTAAAAATCACCTCTTTTTCCTTCTCTCGATCAGACACTTAGAAAAAAAACTGAAAAAAAAAAATAAAAAATTTGGATTTTTTTAAGTACAAAATCGAAAGAGGCTAAAAATCACCTCTTTTTCCTTCTCTCGATCAGACACTTAGAAAAAAAACGGAAAAAAAAAAAAAATTTGGATTTTTTCTAAGTACAAAATCGAGAGAGGCTAAAAATCACCTCTTTTTCCTTCTCTCGATCAGACACTTAGAAAAAAAACGAAAAAAAATAAAAAATAAATTTGGATTTTTTCTAAGTACAAAATCGAGAGAGGCTAAAAATCACCTCTTTTTCCTTCTCTCGATCAGACACTTAGAAAAAAAACGGAAAAAAAAAAAAAAAAAAAATTGGATTTTTTCTAAGTACAAAATCGAGAGAGGCTAAAAATCACCTCTTTTTCCTTCTCTCGATCAGACACTTAGAAAAAAAAAAGAAAAAAAAAAAAAAAAATTTGGATTTTTTCTAAGTACAAAATCGAGAGAGGCTAAAAATCACCTCTTTTTCCTTCTCTCGATCAGACACTTAGAAAAAAAACGGAAAAAAAAAAAAAAAAAAATTTGGATTTTTTCTAAGTACAAAATCGAGAGAGGCTAAAAATCACCTCTTTTTCCTTCTCTCGATCAGACACTTAGAAAAAAAACGGAAAAAAAACAAAAAACAATTTGGATTTTTTCTAAGTACAAAATCGAGAGAGGCTAAAAATCACCTCTTTTTCCTTCTCTCGATCAGACACTTAGAAAAAAAACGGAAAAAAAAAAAAAAAAAAATTGGATTTTTTCTAAGTACAAAATCGAGAGAGGCTAAAAATCACCTCTTTTTCCTTCTCTCGATCAGACACTTAGAAAAAAAAAAGGAAAAAAAAAAAAAAAAATTGGATTTTTTCTAAGTACAAAATCGAGAGAGGCTAAAAATTACCTCTTTTTCCTTCTCTCGATCAGACACTTAGAAAAAAAACGGAAAAAAAAAAAAAAAATTTGGATTTTTTCTAAGTACAAAATCGAGAGAGGCTAAAAATCACCTCTTTTTCCTTCTCTCGATCAGACACTTAGAAAAAAAACTGAAAAAAAAAAATAAAAAATTTGGATTTTTTTAAGTACAAAATCGAAAGAGGCTAAAAATCACCTCTTTTTCCTTCTCTCGATCAGACACTTAGAAAAAAAACGGAAAAAAAAAAAAAATTTGGATTTTTTCTAAGTACAAAATCGAGAGAGGCTAAAAATCACCTCTTTTTCCTTCTCTCGATCAGACACTTAGAAAAAAAACGAAAAAAAATAAAAAATAAATTTGGATTTTTTCTAAGTACAAAATCGAGAGAGGCTAAAAATCACCTCTTTTTCCTTCTCTCGATCAGACACTTAGAAAAAAAACGGAAAAAAAAAAAAAAAAAAATTGGATTTTTTCTAAGTACAAAATCGAGAGAGGCTAAAAATCACCTCTTTTTCCTTCTCTCGATCAGACACTTAGAAAAAAACTGAAAAAAAAAAAAAAAATTTTGGATTTTTTCTAAGTACAAAATCGAGAGAAGCTTAAAATCACCTCTTTTTCCTTCTCTCGATCAGACACTTAGAAAAAAAAAATGAAAAAAAAAAAAAAAAAATTGGATTTTTTCTAAGTACAAAATCGAGAGAGGCTAAAAATCACCTCTTTTTCCTTCTCTCGATCAGACACTTAGAAAAAAAAATGAAAAAAAATAAAAATTTTTTTGATTTTTTCTAAGTACAAAATCGAGAGAGGCTAAAAATCACCTCTTTTTCCTTCTCTCGATCAGACACTTAGAAAAAAAACGGAAAAAAAAAAAAAAAAAATTTGGATTTTTTCTAAGTACAAAATCGAGAGAGGCTAAAAATCACCTCTTTTTCCTTCTCTCGATCAGACACTTAGAAAAAAAACTGAAAAAAAATAAAAAATTTTGGGATTTTTTCTAAGTACAAAATCGAGAGAGGCTTAAAATCACCTCTTTTTCCTTCTCTCGATCAGACACTTAGAAAAAAAAATGAAAAAAAAAAAAAAAAATTGGATTTTTTCTAAGTACAAAATCGAGAGAGGCTAAAAATCACCTCTTTTTCCTTCTCTCGATCAGACACTTAGAAAAAAAAATGAAAAAAAATAAAAATTTTTTTTGATTTTTTCTAAGTACAAAATCGAGAGAGGCTAAAAATCACCTCTTTTTCCTTCTCTCGATCAGACACTAAGAAAAAAAACGGAAAAAAAAAAAAAAAAAATTTGGATTTTTTCTAAGTACAAAATCGAGAGAGGCTAAAAATCACCTCTTTTTCCTTCTCTCGATCAGACACTTAGAAAAAACGGAAAAAAAAAAAAAAAATTTGGATTTTTCTAAGTACAAAATCGAGAGAAAAATCACCTCTTTTTCCTTCTCTCGATCAGACACTTAGAAAAAAAAAGAAAAAATAATAAAAAATTTGGATTTTTTCTAAGTACAAAATCGAGAGAGGCTAAAAATCACCTCTTTTTCCTTCTCTCGATCAGACACTTAGAAAAAAAACGGAAAAAAAAAAAAAAAAAATTGGATTTTTTCTAAGTACAAAATCGAGAGAGGCTAAAAATCACCTCTTTTTTCCTTCTCTCGATCAGACACTTAGAAAAAAAACGGAAAAAAAAAAAAAAAAATTTGGATTTTTTCTAAGTACAAAATCGAGAGAGGCTAAAAATCACCTCTTTTTCCTTCTCTCGATCAGACACTTAGAAAAAAAACGGAAAAAAAAAATTAAAAAATTTGGATTTTTTCTAAGTACAAAATCGAGAGAGGCTAAAAATCACCTCTTTTTCCTTCTCTCGATCAGACACTTAGAAAAAAAACGGAAAAAAAAAAATAAAAAATTTGGATTTTTTTTAAGTACAAAATCGAGAGAGGCTAAAAATCACCTCTTTTTCCTTCTCTCGATCAGACACTTAGAAAAAAAACGGAAAAAAAAAAAAAAAAAAAATTGGATTTTTTCTAAGTACAAAATCGAGAGAGGCTAAAAATCACCTCTTTTTCCTTCTCTCGATCAGACACTTAGAAAAAAAAAAGAAAAAAAAAAAAAAAAAATTTGGATTTTTTCTAAGTACAAAATCGAGAGAGGCTAAAAATCACCTCTTTTTCCTTCTCTCGATCAGACACTTAGAAAAAAAACGGAAAAAAAAAAAAAAAAAAATTTGGATTTTTTCTAAGTACAAAATCGAGAGAGGCTAAAAATCACCTCTTTTTCCTTCTCTCGATCAGACACTTAGAAAAAAAACGGAAAAAAAACAAAAACAATTTGGATTTTTTCTAAGTACAAAATCGAGAGAGGCTAAAAATCACCTCTTTTTCCTTCTCTCGATCAGACACTTAGAAAAAAAACGGAAAAAAAAAAAAAAAAAAATTGGATTTTTTCTAAGTACAAAATCGAGAGAGGCTAAAAATCACCTCTTTTTCCTTCTCTCGATCAGACACTTAGAAAAAAAAAAGGAAAAAAAAAAAAAAAATTGGATTTTTTCTAAGTACAAAATCGAGAGAGGCTAAAAATTACCTCTTTTTCCTTCTCTCGATCAGACACTTAGAAAAAAAACGGAAAAAAAAAAAAAAAATTTGGATTTTTTCTAAGTACAAAATCGAGAGAGGCTAAAAATCACCTCTTTTTCCTTCTCTCGATCAGACACTTAGAAAAAAAACTGAAAAAAAAAAATAAAAAATTTGGATTTTTTTAAGTACAAAATCGAAAGAGGCTAAAAATCACCTCTTTTTCCTTCTCTCGATCAGACACTTAGAAAAAAAACGGAAAAAAAAAAAAAAAATTTGGATTTTTTCTAAGTACAAAATCGAGAGAGGCTAAAAATCACCTCTTTTTCCTTCTCTCGATCAGACACTTAGAAAAAAAACGAAAAAAAATAAAAAATAAATTTGGATTTTTTCTAAGTACAAAATCGAGAGAGGCTAAAAATCACCTCTTTTTCCTTCTCTCGATCAGACACTTAGAAAAAAAACGGAAAAAAAAAAAAAAAAAAAATTGGATTTTTTCTAAGTACAAAATCGAGAGAGGCTAAAAATCACCTCTTTTTCCTTCTCTCGATCAGACACTTAGAAAAAAAAAAGAAAAAAAAAAAAAAAAATTTGGATTTTTTCTAAGTACAAATCGAGAGAGGCTAAAAATCACCTCTTTTTCCTTCTCTCGATCAGACACTTAGAAAAAAAACGGAAAAAAAAAAAAAAAAAAATTTGGATTTTTTCTAAGTACAAAATCGAGAGAGGCTAAAAATCACCTCTTTTTCCTTCTCTCGATCAGACACTTAGAAAAAAAACGGAAAAAAAACAAAAAACAATTTGGATTTTTTCTAAGTACAAAATCGAGAGAGGCTAAAAATCACCTCTTTTTCCTTCTCTCGATCAGACACTTAGAAAAAAAACGGAAAAAAAAAAAAAAAAAAAATTGGATTTTTTCTAAGTACAAAATCGAGAGAGGCTAAAAATCACCTCTTTTTCCTTCTCTCGATCAGACACTTAGAAAAAAAAAAGGAAAAAAAAAAAAAAAATTGGATTTTTTCTAAGTACAAAATCGAGAGAGGCTAAAAATTACCTCTTTTTCCTTCTCTCGATCAGACACTTAGAAAAAAAACGGAAAAAAAAAAAAAAAATTTGGATTTTTTCTAAGTACAAAATCGAGAGAGGCTAAAAATCACCTCTTTTTCCTTCTCTCGATCAGACACTTAGAAAAAAAAACTGAAAAAAAAAAATAAAAAATTTGGATTTTTTAAGTACAAAATCGAAAGAGGCTAAAAATCACCTCTTTTTCCTTCTCTCGATCAGACACTTAGAAAAAAAACGGAAAAAAAAAAAAAATTTGGATTTTTTCTAAGTACAAAATCGAGAGAGGCTAAAAATCACCTCTTTTTCCTTCTCTCGATCAGACACTTAGAAAAAAAACGAAAAAAAATAAAAAATAAATTTGGATTTTTTCTAAGTACAAAATCGAGAGAGGCTAAAAATCACCTCTTTTTCCTTCTCTCGATCAGACACTTAGAAAAAAAACGGAAAAAAAAAAAAAAAAAAATTGGATTTTTTCTAAGTACAAAATCGAGAGAGGCTAAAAATCACCTCTTTTTCCTTCTCTCGATCAGACACTTAGAAAAAAAACTGAAAAAAAAAAAAAAAATTTTGGATTTTTTCTAAGTACAAAATCGAGAGAAGCTTAAAATCACCTCTTTTTCCTTCTCTCGATCAGACACTTAGAAAAAAAATGAAAAAAAAAAAAAAAAAATTGGATTTTTTCTAAGTACAAAATCGAGAGAGGCTAAAAATCACCTCTTTTTCCTTCTCTCGATCAGACACTTAGAAAAAAAAATGAAAAAAAATAAAAAATTTTTTTGATTTTTTCTAAGTACAAAATCGAGAGAGGCTAAAAATCACCTCTTTTTCCTTCTCTCGATCAGACACTTAGAAAAAAAACGGAAAAAAAAAAAAAAAAAATTTGGATTTTTTCTAAGTACAAAATCGAGAGAGGCTAAAAATCACCTCTTTTTCCTTCTCTCGATCAGACACTTAGAAAAAAACTGAAAAAAAATAAAAAATTTTGGGATTTTTTCTAAGTACAAAATCGAGAGAGGCTTAAAATCACCTCTTTTTCCTTCTCTCGATCAGACACTTAGAAAAAAAAATGAAAAAAAAAAAAAAAAAATTGGATTTTTTCTAAGTACAAAATCGAGAGAGGCTAAAAATCACCTCTTTTTCCTTCTCTCGATCAGACACTTAGAAAAAAAAATGAAAAAAAATAAAAATTTTTTTTGATTTTTTCTAAGTACAAAATCGAGAGAGGCTAAAAATCACCTCTTTTTCCTTCTCTCGATCAGACACTAAGAAAAAAAAACGGAAAAAAAAAAAAAAAAAATTTGGATTTTTTCTAAGTACAAAATCGAGAGAGGCTAAAATCACCTCTTTTTCCTTCTCTCGATCAGACACTTAGAAAAAAAACGGAAAAAAAAAAAAAAAAAATTTGGATTTTTTCTAAGTACAAAATCGAGAGAAAAATCACCTCTTTTTCCTTCTCTCGATCAGACACTTAGAAAAAAAAAAGAAAAAAATAATAAAAAATTTGGATTTTTTCTAAGTACAAATCGAGAGAGGCTAAAAATCACCTCTTTTTCCTTCTCTCGATCAGACACTTAGAAAAAAACGGAAAAAAAAAAAAAAAAAATTGGATTTTTTCTAAGTACAAAATCGAGAGAGGCTAAAAATCACCTCTTTTTCCTTCTCTCGATCAGACACTTAGAAAAAAAACGGAAAAAAAACAAAAAACAATTTGGATTTTTTCTAAGTACAAAATCGAGAGAGGCTAAAAATCACCTCTTTTTCCTTCTCTCGATCAGACACTTAGAAAAAAAACGGAAAAAAAAAAAAAAAAAATTGGATTTTTTCTAAGTACAAAATCGAGAGAGGCTAAAAATCACCTCTTTTTCCTTCTCTCGATCAGACACTTACAAAAAAAAAGAAAAAAAAAAAAAAAAATAGGATTTTTTCTAAGTACAAAATCGAGAGAGGCTAAAATCACCTCTTTTTCCTTCTCTCGATCAGACACTTAGAAAAAAAACGGAAAAAAAAAAAAAAAATTTGGATTTTTTCTAAGTACAAAATCGAGAGAGGCTAAAATCACCTCTTTTTCCTTCTCTCGATCAGACACTTAGAAAAAAAACTGAAAAAAAAATAAAAAAAATTTGGATTTTTTTAAGTACAAAATCGAGAGAGGCTAAAAATCACCTCTTTTTCCTTCTCTCGATCAGACACTTAGAAAAAAAACGGGAAAAAAAAAAAAAAAAATTTGGATTTTTTCTAAGTACAAAATCGAGAGAGGCTAAAAATCACCTCTTTTTCCTTCTCTCGATCAGACACTTAGAAAAAAAACGGAAAAAAAAAAATAAAAATTTGGATTTTTTCTAAGTACAAAATCGAGAGAGGCTAAAAATCACCTCTTTTTCCTTCTCTCGATCAGACACTTAGAAAAAAAAACGGAAAAAAAAAAAAAAAATTGGATTTTTTCTAAGTACAAAATCGAGAGAGGCTAAAAATCACCTCTTTTTCCTTCTCTCGATCAGACACTTAGAAAAAAAACGAAAAAAATAAATAAATAAATTTGGATTTTTTCTAAGTACAAAATCGAGAGAGGCTAAAAATCACCTCTTTTTCCTTCTCTCGATCAGACACTTAGAAAAAAAACGGAAAAAAAAAAAAAAAAAATTTGGATTTTTTCTAAGTACAAAATCGAGAGAGGCTAAAAATCACCTCTTTTTCCTTCTCTCGATCAGACACTTAGAAAAAAACTGAAAAAAAAAAAAAAAATTTTGGATTTTTTCTAAGTACAAAATCGAGAGAGGCTTAAAATCACCTCTTTTTCCTTCTCTCGATCAGACACTTAGAAAAAAAAATGAAAAAAAAAAAAAAAAATTGGATTTTTTCTAAGTACAAAATCGAGAGAGGCTAAAAATCACCTCTTTTTCCTTCTCTCGATCAGACACTTAGAAAAAAAACGGAAAAAAAAAAATAAAAAATTTGGATTTTTTCTAAGTACAAAATCGAGAGAGGCTAAAAATCACCTCTTTTTCCTTCTCTCGATCAGACACTTAGAAAAAAAAATGAAAAAAAATAAAAAATTTTTTGATTTTTTCTAAGTACAAAATCGAGAGAGGCTAAAAATCACCTCTTTTTCCTTCTCTCGATCAGACACTTAGAAAAAAAACGGAAAAAAAAAAAAAAAAATTGGATTTTTTCTAAGTACAAAATCGAGAGAGGCTAAAAATCACCTCTTTTTCCTTCTCTCGATCAGACACTTAGAAAAAAAAATGAAAAAAAAAAATAAAAAATTGGATTTTTTCTAAGTACAAAATCGAGAGAGGCTAAAAATCACCTCTTTTTCCTTCTCTCGATCAGACACTTAGAAAAAAACGGAAAAAAAAAAAAAAAAAATTTGGATTTTTTCTAAGTACAAAATCGAGAGAGGCTAAAAATCACCTCTTTTTCCTTCTCTCGATCAGACACTTAGAAAAAAAAAAGAAAAAAAAAAAAAAAAAATTGGATTTTTTCTAAGTACAAAATCGAGAGAGGCTAAAAATCACCTCTTTTTCCTTCTCTCGATCAGACACTTAGAAAAAAAACGGAAAAAAAAAAAAAAAAAATTTGGATTTTTTCTAAGTACAAAATCGGGAGAGGCTAAAAATCACCTCTTTTTCCTTCTCTCGATCAGACACTTAGAAAAAAAAAATGAAAAAAAAAAAAAAAAATTGGATTTTTTCTAAGTACAAAATCGAGAGAGGCTAAAAATCACCTCTTTTTCCTTCTCTCGATCAGACACTTAGAAAAAAAACGGGAAAAAAAAAAAAAAAATTGGGATTTTTACTAAGTACAAAATCGAGAGAGGCTAAAAATCACCTCTTTTTCCTTCTCTCGATCAGACACTTAGAAAAAACTGAAAAAAAAAAAAAAAATTTTGGATTTTTTCTAAGTACAAAATCGAGAGAGGCTAAAAATCACCTCTTTTTCCTTCTCTCGATCAGACACTTAGAAAAAAACGGAAAAAAAAAACAAAAAAAATTTGGATTTTTTGTAAGTACAAAATCGAGAGAGGCTAAAAATCACCTCTTTTTCCTTCTCTCGATCAGACACTTAGAAAAAAAACGGAAAAAAAAAAAAAAAAATTTGGATTTTTTCTAAGTACAAAATCGAGAGAGGCTAAAAATCACCTCTTTTTCCTTCTCTCGATCAGACACTTAGAAAAAAAAATGAAAAATAAAAAAAAAAAATTGGATTTTTTCTAAGTACAAAATCGAGAGAGGCTAAAAATCACCTCTTTTTCCTTCTCTCGATCAGACACTTAGAAAAAAAACGGGAAAAAAAAAATAAAAAATTTGGATTTTTTCTAAGTACAAAATCGAGAGAGGCTAAAAATCACCTCTTTTTCCTTCTCTCGATCAGACACTTAGAAAAAAAACTGAAAAAAAAATAAATACATTTGGATTTTTTTAAGTACAAAATCGAGAGAGGCTAAAAATCACCTCTTTTTCCTTCTCTCGATCAGACACTTAGAAAAAAAACGGGAAAAAAATAAATAAAAATTTGGATTTTTTCTAAGTACAAAATCGAGAGAGGCTAAAAATCACCTCTTTTTCCTTCTCTCGATCAGACACTTAGAAAAAAAACTGAAAAAAAAATAAAAAAATTTGGATTTTTTTAAGTACAAAATCGAGAGAGGCTAAAAATCACCTCTTTTTCCTTCTCTCGATCAGACACTTAGAAAAAAAACGGGAAAAAAAAAAAAAAAAAATTTGGATTTTTTCTAAGTACAAAATCGAGAGAGGCTAAAAATCACCTCTTTTTCCTTCTCTCGATCAGACACTTAGAAAAAAAACGGAAAAAAAAAAAATAAAAATTTGGATTTTTTCTAAGTACAAAATCGAGAGAGGCTAAAAATCACCTCTTTTTCCTTCTCTCGATCAGACACTTAGAAAAAAAAACGGAAAAAAAAAAAAAAAATTGGATTTTTTCTAAGTACAAAATCGAGAGAGGCTAAAAATCACCTCTTTTTCCTTCTCTCGATCAGACACTTAGAAAAAAAACGAAAAAAATAAATAAATAAATTTGGATTTTTTCTAAGTACAAAATCGAGAGAGGCTAAAAATCACCTCTTTTTCCTTCTCTCGATCAGACACTTAGAAAAAAAACGGAAAAAAAAAAAAAAAAATTTGGATTTTTTCTAAGTACAAATCGAGAGAGGCTAAAAATCACCTCTTTTTCCTTTTCTCGATCAGACACTTAGAAAAAAAACTGAAAAAAAAAAAAAAAAATTTGGATTTTTTCTAAGTACAAAATCGAGAGAGGCTTAAAATCACCTCTTTTTCCTTCTCTCGATCAGACACTTAGAAAAAAAAATGAAAAAAAAAATAAAAATTGGATTTTTTCTAAGTACAAAATCGAGAGAGGCTAAAAATCACCTCTTTTTCCTTCTCTCGATCAGACACTTAGAAAAAAAACGGAAAAAAAAAAATAAAAAATTTGGATTTTTTGTAAGTACAAAATCGAGAGAGGCTAAAAATCACCTCTTTTTCCTTCTCTCGATCAGACACTTAGAAAAAAAAATGAAAAAAAATAAAAAAAATTTTTGATTTTTTCTAAGTACAAAATCGAGAGAGGCTAAAAATCACCTCTTTTTCCTTCTCTCGATCAGACACTTAGAAAAAAAACGGAAAAAAAAAAAAAAAAATTGGATTTTTTCTAAGTACAAAATCGAGAGAGGCTAAAAATCACCTCTTTTTCCTTCTCTCGATCAGACACTTAGAAAAAAAAATGAAAAAAAAAAAAAAAAAATTGGATTTTTTCTAAGTACAAAATCGAGAGAGGCTAAAAATCACCTCTTTTTCCTTCTCTCGATCAGACACTTAGAAAAAAAACGGAAAAAAAAAAAAAAAAAATTTGGATTTTTTCTAAGTACAAAATCGAGAGAGGCTAAAAATCACCTCTTTTTCCTTCTCTCGATCAGACACTTAGAAAAAAAAAAGAAAAAAAAAAAAAAAAATTGGATTTTTTCTAAGTACAAAATCGAGAGAGGCTAAAAATCACCTCTTTTTCCTTCTCTCGATCAGACACTTAGAAAAAAAACGGAAAAAAAAAAAAAAAAAAATTTGGATTTTTTCTAAGTACAAAATCGGGAGAGGCTAAAAATCACCTCTTTTTCCTTCTCTCGATCAGACACTTAGAAAAAAAAATGAAAAAAAAAAAAAAAATTGGATTTTTTCTAAGTACAAAATCGAGAGAGGCTAAAAATCACCTCTTTTCCTTCTCTCGATCAGACACTTAGAAAAAAAACGGGAAAAAAAAAAAAAAAATTGGGATTTTTACTAAGTACAAAATCGAGAGAGGCTAAAAATCACCTCTTTTTCCTTCTCTCGATCAGACACTTAGAAAAAAACTGAAAAAAAAATAAAAAATTTGGATTTTTTCTAAGTACAAAATCGAGAGAGGCTAAAAATCACCTCTTTTTCCTTCTCTCGATCAGACACTTAGAAAAAAAACGGAAAAAAAAACAAAAAAAATTTGGATTTTTTCTAAGTACAAAATCGAGAGAGGCTAAAAATCACCTCTTTTTCCTTCTCTCGATCAGACACTTAGAAAAAAAACGGAAAAAAAAAAAAAAAAAAATTTGGATTTTTTCTAAGTACAAAATCGAGAGAGGCTAAAAATCACCTCTTTTTCCTTCTCTCGATCAGACACTTAGAAAAAAAAATGAAAAAAAAAAAAAAAAAATTGGATTTTTTCTAAGTACAAAATCGAGAGAGGCTAAAAATCACCTCTTTTTCCTTCTCTCGATCAGACACTTAGAAAAAAAACGGAAAAAAAAAAAAAAAAAATTTGGATTTTTTCTAAGTACAAAATCGAGAGAGGCTAAAAATCACCTCTTTTTCCTTCTCTCGATCAGACACTTAGAAAAAAAAATGAAAAAAAAAAAAAAAAATTGGATTTTTTCTAAGTACAAAATCGAGAGAGGCTAAAAATCACCTCTTTTTCCTTCTCTCGATCAGACACTTAGAAAAAAAACTGAAAAAAAAAATAAATACATTTGGATTTTTTTAAGTACAAAATCGAGAGAGGCTAAAAATCACCTCTTTTTCCTTCTCTCGATCAGACACTTAGAAAAAAAACGGGAAAAAAAAAAATAAAAATTTGGATTTTTTCTAAGTACAAAATCGAGAGAGGCTAAAAATCACCTCTTTTTCCTTCTCTCGATCAGACACTTAGAAAAAAAACGGAAAAAAAAAAAAAAAAAATTTGGATTTTTTCTAAGTAC
>NC_084756.1:32538660-32568978 GCF_033978785.1 Entelurus aequoreus | reverse complement strand
GATATAGTATCCCAGGTGGTTTAAAATACAAATCCGTGATCCACAATAGAAAAAGGAGAGAGTGTGGAATCCAATGAGCCAGCTTGTACCTAAGTTACGGTCAGAGCGAAAAAAGATACGTCCATCACTGCCTCTCTAGTCCTTCACTCTCACGTTCCTCATCTACGAATCTTTCATCCTCGCTCAAATTAATGGGGTAATCATCACTTTCTCGGTCCGAATCTCTCTCGCTCCATTGTAAACAACGGGGAATTGTGAGGAATACTAGCTCCTGTGACGTCACGCTACTTCCGCTACAGGCAAGGCTTTTTTTTTATCAGCGAGCAAAAGTTGCGAACTTTATCGTCGACTTTCTCTATTAAATCCTTTCAGCAAAAATATGGCAATATCGCGAAATGATCAAGTATGACACATAGAATGGATCTGCTATTCCCGTTTAAATAAATAAAAATCATTTCAGTAGGCCTTTAACCCAGCATGAGACTTTAAACTGTTTTTAACTTTTTTAACTGTTTTTAACTTTTGTAACTGCTTTTTATCTAACAAATTGATTTTAGGGTAATTTGTATTTGCTTTTTCAATGTGTATTTTACTTCTGTTTTAAATGTTATTTTTTAGTCTGTCCTTTGCCTCTATTTCTTTGTGGTGTACAGCCCTTTGTTCTTCAACTGTGCTTGTTTTTAAAGGGCTTCATAAATAAAGTTGGTATGGTATGGTAAGTGCTAGTGCCATTATCTTGACATAATGATATGCACTCGGCATCATGATTTATTTTTTTTTATGCTTGAAGTAAGAAATTATTACTTTAAAAAGGTAGTTTTATACTTGTGAGTGTTGATGACACAGCTTTGCAACAGTTGATATTCTAGTTTCAAGCATGTTTTACGCAAATCTCAGCAACAAGCTGTAATATCTTACTGAGATCATTTAATCAAAACCCTTAAAACAAGTAAAACACTCTAACATAAAATCTGCTTAGTGAGAAGAATGATCTTATCAGACAGAAAATAAGCAAATATCACCCTTATTTGAGATATTTAATCTTACTTAGATTTCAGTTTTTGCAGTGTACAGCTTGTTGCTGAGATTTGATGACCTATATTGAGTAAAACATGCTTGAAACTAGAATATCAAGTGTTGCAAAGCTGTGTCATCAACACTCACAAGTATAAATCTACTTTTTTAAAGTAATCATTTCTTACTTCAAGCATGAAAAAAAAAATCATGATGCTGAGCGCATTACATTACGTCAAGATAATGGCACTAGCATTTACTTAATTTAAGAATATTTTTCAACATATTGAGCAAAATGGTCTCTTTTTTTTTCTACCAAGAAAAGTGCACTTGTTATTAATGAGAATATACTTATTTGAAGGTATTTTTGGGTTCATTGAGGTTAGCTAATTTTACTTGTTTTGGAAAGTCTTGACAAGCCAAATTTTCTTGTTCTATTGGCAGATAATTTTGCTTAGTTCAAATAAAATACCCCTCATTTTTGTAATTTTTTTCCTTGTTTTTGAACACTGACTTTTTGCAGTGTAAAAATGCATTTTTCCATGGATAACAGGACATCATCGCGCCAAGCGCGTGCTCTTTCAGTCAATTAGTGCGCATATATACAGCCCGGCCAAAACATTTTTTATTGTAATTTTGAAGAATTCATCTGAATATGAATGAACTATTTCTGTTCAAAATAGTTTTAAATGTCACATGTGAAATGTTTAAATATTAACTGTCAGTTTGCTGTACTGTGCCAACTGTACTACTATATGAGTACGTATTTTCTATTGTTCCATTGAAAATAAAACAGCAAAAGTCCATTTGGCTGTCATCTGTTTTGATTATGAGACAAAATTGTGTCAAAGTCATGATTTTTTATTTCATGCTTGAAATAAGAAATGATTACTTTAAAAAAGTAGTTTTATACTTGTGAGTGTTGATGACACAGCTTTGGAACACTTGATATTCTAGTTTCAAGCATGTTTTACTCAATATAGGTCATCAAATCTCAGCAACAAGCTGTAATATCTTACTGAGATCATTTAGGACCAAAACCCTTAAAACAAGTAAAACACTCTAACATAAAATCTGCTTAGTGAGAAGAATTATCTTATCAGACAGAAAATAAGCAAATATCACCCTTATTTGAGATATTTAATCTTACTTAGATTGCAGTTTTTGCAGTGCACACAGTGTCTATGCAACATGATGCATCACAGTTTCCGGTTTCTCTTTTCAACATGTTCGAAAAGGAGCAGGAAGAAGCAGAGTTTATTTAATCCGACCCCTTTTCCACTACATAATAATAATACCGTATTTTTCCGACTATAAGTCGCTCCGGAGTATAAGTCGCACCGGCCGAAAATGCATAATAAAGAAGGGAAAAAACATATATAAGTCGCACTGGAGTATAAGACGCATTTTTTGGGGTAATTTATTTGATAAAAGCCAACACCAAGAATAGACATTTTAAAGGCAATTTAAAATAAATAAAGAATAGTGAACAACAGGCTGAATAAGTGTACGTAATAAATAACCAACTGAGAACGTGCCTGGTATGTTAACGTAACATATTATGGTAAGAGTCATTCAAATAACTATAACATAGGTGTAAGGAGGTGAACTGACGTGGGGAGTCTGCAGAGGTTCTTTCAGAAGGTTGGGACAGTTGTTAGGGAAGCCTCCAGGGGGCGCCACTTCGTGGTCTGTTCACTGTTGTCTGTGAATGTTCTTCTTCGTTGGTTGTGGCCGTCTTAGGTCACAACTCCGTGTCTTTTCTAAAGGTAAGCAGGAAGGGACCAGGCTCCCCAGTTAAAAGATGAACAAAAGTTATTGTTTTGCACTATTAAGAAGATTTATTCACAAAATATGATGGCTAAGAGTTATATTAAGGTGGGGGTTTTGTAAATTGTGAAGAGACTGTAGATTTTGTTAAGTTTCTATTAGGGATAAATGCGTTAAAATGTAATATCGGAAATTATCGGTATCGTTTTTTTTTTTTTATCTGTATCGTTTTTTTGTTTTGTTTTGTTTTTTTATTAAATCAACATAAAAAACACAAGATACACTTACAATTAGTGCACCAACCCAAAAAACCTCCCTCCCCCCATTTCTTTCTGTTATCAATATTCTGGTTCCTACATTATATATCAATATATATCAATACAGTCTGCAAGGGATACAGTCCGTAAGCACACATGATTGTGTGTGCTGCTGGTCCACTAATAGTACTAACCTTTAACAGTTAATTTTACTCATTTTCATTCATTACTAGTTTCTATGTAACTGTTTTTATATTGTTTTACTTTCTTTTTTATTCAAGAAAATGTTTTTAATTTAGTTATCTTATTTTTTATTTATTTTTTAAAAGTACCTTATCTTCACCATACATGGTTGTCCAAATTAGGCATAATAATGTGTTAATTCCACGACTGCATATATCGGTTGATATCGGTGTCGGTTGATATCGGTATCGGTAATTAAAGAGTTGGACAATATCGGAATATCGGATATCGGCAAAAAGCCATTATCGGACATCCCTAGTTTTTATGCCAGTGTGTGTGGTAGCCCAGAAGCATGTTATGCTAGGACATGTTTTGGTTCTTTTCATATGATTATCCACTCACGCACACACACACACACACACACACACACACACACACACACACACACACACACACACACACACACACACACACACACACACACACACTCACACACACACACACACACACACACACACACACACACACACACACACACACACACACACACACACCCACACACACACACACACACACACACACACACACACACGTTACCTCCTGGGTATATTACTGGTCACGATGAGAGAAGTCTATTTTATAGGATATAAAGTGTTATAGTGTGACATATTTTTTATTTTAGTGACAACTCCATGTCTTTTCTAAAGGTGAAGATTTGAGATAAAGACGACTCCACCCAGATCCTATGCTTCCTTGCCTGGTCTTTCTCTCCGTCTTCCCACGCACACAAAAATACAATACACAACGCAGAGACTTCATAGGGAGACCGAGGACTAGACGGACCCGGGATAGGGGAAGTCAGCTTCAAGGGTTACATATAGAACATGCTATACGTTTACCAAACAATCTGTCATTCCTAATTGCTAAATCCCATGAAATCTTATACGTCTAGTCCAGGGGTCGCCAACCCAAAATGTTGAAAGAGCCATATTGGACCACAAATACAAAAACAAATCTGTCTGGAGCCGCAAAAAATTAAAAGCCATATTACATGTGTCATGAGATATACATTTAATTAAGAGGACTTAAAGGAAACTAAATGACCTCAAATATAGCTACAAATGAGGCATAATGATGCAATATGTACATATCGCTAGCCAAAATAGCATGTTAGCATCGATTAGCTTGCAGTCATGCAGTGACCAAATATGTCTGATTAGCACTCCACACAAGTCAATAACATCAACAAAACTCACCTTTGTGCACTCATGTACAACGTTAAAAGTGTGGTGGACAAAATGAGACAGAAAAATAAGTGGCATAAAACACGTCCTAGAAAGTCGGAGAAAGTTATACATGTAAACAAACTATACGGTGAGTTCAGGGACCGCCAAAATTAGTAGGACAAAACGGCGCTCGCCAAATCCTCGAATCAGTGAAGCATGTTTAATATAAACAGTGTGATTTATTTCAATTAGGGAGGTTTGTGTCATGTTTGTCCTCCTACAGAAACCATACTAAAACAAAAAAATAGATTTTTTTCCCCTCATCTTTTTCCATTCTTCAAACATTTTTGAAAAATCTCTAGAGAGCCACTAGGGCGGCGCTAAAGAGCCGCATGCGGCTCTAGAGCCGCGGGTTGCCGACCCCCGGTCTAGTCTCTTACGTGAATGAGCTAAATAATATTATTAGATGTTTTACGGCAAAGTGTTAATAATTTCACACATAAGTCGCACCCCCGGCCAAACTATGAAAAAAACTGCGACTTATAGTCCGAAAAATACGGTAATAATAATGGATTGGATTTTATATCGCACTTTTCTATTGTTAGATACTTAAAGCGCTCACAGAGAAGTGGAAACCCATCATTCATTCACACCTGGTGGTGGTAAGCTACATTTGTAGCCACAGCTGCCCTGGGGTAGACTGACGGAAGCGAGGCTGCCAGTTTGCGCCTACGGCCCCTCCGACCACCACCTATCATTCATTCATTCACCAGTGTGAGCATAGGTGAAGTGTCCTGCCCAAGGACACAACGGCAGCGATTTGGATGTCAAGAGGCGGGGAGCGAACCTGCAACCCTCAGGTTTCTGGCACTGCCGCTCTACCCATTACACCATACCGCCCCGGTTTCTCTTTTCAACATGTTCGAAAAAGAGCAGGAAGAAGCAGAGTTAATTTAATCCGACCCCTTTTTCCACTACATGTAGTTGCAAACACTTTTAATCAATCAATCAATCAATCAAAATGTATTTATATAGCCCTAAATCATGAGTGTCTCAAAGGGCTGCACAAGCCACAACGACATCCTCGGCTCAGATCCCACATCAGGGCAAGGAAAAACTCAATCCAATGGGATACGATGATGTGTTTTTCGTAAGTGATTTATGTAACTAAGGTGTTGCTGTAGCTTGTCAGAAGTCATTTGTTCAACTTTCTCTCGTTATACTCGCGGTGTTCCTCAAGGCTCCATTTTAAGTCCTCTCTTTTTCATTATTTGGACTGTTACGTACTCTGAACAAACGCAAACACTCTTATATTTGCTCCCATTTTTCATCTAAAACTTTTACTATACACACAAAAGACCTATTCCTCTCAAATATTGTTCACAAATGTGTCTAAAGCCGTGTTAGTGAGCATTTCTTCTTTGCCAAGGTAATGATTCATCTCACCTCACAGGTGTGGCACACTGTAAAAAAAAAAATCCGATTTTTATGGTTAATTTAGTCTAAATTTCTACTGTAATTTTTCTTTTTAAAAAAAAATAGTTTATAAAACTGTAGAATTGAAGACATTATCTGTAAATAAACAATCCGCCTGTTATTTTAAGTAAGTTTACGGTTCTGATATCTCTGGATCAACTCCTCCTCTTAAGTGGACGAGAGATCCCGGACGAGCCCCCACTATTTGTTACCGGTCTCACAGGCGAGTGAGTTCAGTAGACAAAAGGTTGTGTTCATAGTCTAACCCCTGGAAAACACAGGCAATGTTTAAGAAGAGTGAAGACACGAACAATCCTTGAAGCTTCCCAAGTTTCCTCTGAGGGGAGGGGGAGGAAATACCCACACCTAAAAAGGGACCTACGGACAACTACTTCACTACACATTAGTTCCGCTCTTCATTTCTGTCTTTACACTAACATGGATGGAAAACGGCTATAACCTCTGTCAATAAAAAGCGATTGACAAAAAAACCATATATATTCCACATTGTGAAGGCATCACACCAGTAATGACAAACTATGTATATTTCTATTTTTTTTAACAGAAAGATACCAAATTAATTATACATAGCATTTTCTGTTTTCTTAAATTACTTTCAAATTCATGTAAAATTACAGTAATTATCTTTCATTAAATATGTAGCTTGTTATATAAAAGTCTATGTCCATACTAACGATAAAGGTATTTTTCTGCAGAACTGTTTGTATCGTCACTTTATTAAAGGTGGTTGATCTTAACAATTCAGAAAAAATCTGTAAAATAATGGTATTTTTCTGTGGAACTGCCAGCATTGTCACTTCATTAAAGGTGTTTGATCATAATATTTTGGAAAAACTCTGTAGAACAGGGGTCACCAACCTTTTTGAAACTAAGAGCTACTTTTTGGGTACTGATTAATGCGAAGGGCTACCAGTTTGATACACACTTAAATAAATTGCCAGAAATAGCCAATTTTCTCAATTTGCCTTTAACTCTATGTTATTATTAATAATTAATGATATTTACACTTAATTGAACGGTTTAAAAGAGGAGAAAACACAAAAAAAATGACAATTAAATTTTGAAACATAGTTTATCTTCAATTTCGACTCTTTAAAATTCAAAATTCAACCGAAAAAAAGAAGAGAAAAACTAGCTAATTCGAATCTTTTTGAAAAATTTTTAAAAAGAATTTATGGAACATCATTAGTAATTTTTCCTGATTAAGATTAATTTTAGAATTTTGATGACATGTTTTAAATAGGTTAAAATCCAATATATAACAAATTGGACCAAGCTATATTTCTAACAAAGACAAATCATTATTTCTTCTAGATTTTCCAGAACAAAAATTTTAAAAGAAATTCAAAAGACTTTGAAATAAGATTTAAATTTGATTCTACAGATTTTCTATATTTGCCCGAATAATTTTTTTGAATTTTAATCATAATAAGTTTGAAGAAATATTTCACAAATATTCTTCGTCGAAAAAACAGAAGCTAAAATGAAGAATTTAAATTAAAATGTATTTATTATTCTAAAATTATTCCTAAAATCATTTTTAAGGTTGTATTTTTTCCTCTAAAATTGTCTTTCTGAAAGTTATAAGAAGCAAAGTAAAAAAATGTATGAATTTATTTAAACAAGTGAAAACCAAGTCTTTAAAATATTTCCTTGGATTTTCAAATTCTATTTGAGTTTTGTCTCTCTTAGAATTAAAAATGTCGGGCAAAGCGAGACCAGCTTGCTAGTAAATAAATACAATTTAAAAAATAGAGGCAGCTCACTGGTAAGTGCTGCTATTTGAGCTATTTTTAGAACAGGCCGGCGGGCTACTCATCTGGTCCTTACGGGCTACCTGGTGCCCGCGGGCACCGCGTTGGTGACCCCTGCTGTAGAATAAAGGTATTTTTCTGCAGAACTGTTTGCATCGTCACTTTATTAAAGGTGGTTGATTTTAATAATTTCGTAAAAATGTGTAAAATTACGATATTTTTCCGCAAAACGTTTCATGAAAATTTCTGTAAATATAACGTTTTTGATCATTATTTGGTTTACAATGTTTTACTTTAATTTTATGGTTTTCGTTTGGCAGCCGCAGCTGCCAGTAGATGACCGTTTTTTTACATATTTTTTTTACAGTGCATATCAAGATGCTGATTAAACAGCATGATTATTGCACGGGTGTGCTTTAGGCTGCTTACAATAAAAGGCCACTCTCAAATGTGCAATTTTGCTTAATTGGGTGTCTGGGGGGGGGGGGGGTTCAGAAAAGTAGCCAGTATCTGGTGTGACCACTAGTTGCCACACATCTCCTTGGCATAACGTTGATCAGGTTGTTGATTGTAGCCTGTGGGAATGTTGGTCCACTCCTCAAACTGCCATTAATAAAATGCACTTGCGTTTGTGGTCCATAACATACACTTGCCCATAACAAAACCCCACCCTCACCATGGGCCACTCGATTCAAAACCACTCTCCTACACGACGCCACACACTGCCATCTGCTCTGAACAGTGAAAACCGAGATTCATCTGTGACGAGAACGCCTCACTAATGTGCCAGACGCCATCAAACGTGAGAATCTGCCCACTCAAGTCGGTTACGACGACGAACTGCACTCAGATTGACGAGGATGACAAGCATGCAGATGAGCTTCCCTGAGACGGTTTCTCACAGCTTGTGCAGAAATTATTTAGTTATGCAAACCAATTGCTGCAGCAGCTGTCCGGGTGGATGATCTCAGACAATCATGGAGGTGCACCTGCTGGATGTGGAGGTTCTGGGCTGGTGTGGTTCTGTAGTTGTGAGGCCGGTTGGATGTGCTGCCAAATTCTGTGAAACGCCTTTGGAGTCGGTTTATGGTAGAGAAATAACCATTCAATTTACGGGCAACAGCTCTGGTGGACATTCCTGCAGTCAGTATGCCAACTGCACACTCCCACAAAACTTGCGACATCTGTGGCATTGTGCTGGGTGATAAAACTGCACGTTTCAGCTTGGCCTTTTATTGTGGGCAGCCTAAGGCACACCTGTGCGATAATCATGCTGTTTAAAGGCCTACTGAAAGCCACTACTACCGACCACACAGTCTGATAGTTTATACATCAATGATGACATCTTAACATTGCAACACATGCCAATACGGCCGGGTTAACTTATAAAGTGCAATTTTATATTTCCCGCTAAACTTCCGGTTGAAAACGCCTTTGGATGATGACGTATGCGCGTGACGTAGCCAGTGAAACTGAAGTATCGTACCCCATTGAATCCAATACAAAATAGCTCTGTTTTCATCTCATAATTCCACAGTATTCTGGACATCTGTGTTGGTGAATCTTTTGCAATTTGTTTAATGAACAATGGAGACTGCAAAGAAGAAAGTTGTAGGTGGGATCGGTGTACTAGCGGCTGGCTGTAGCAACACAACCAGGAGGACTTACTTGGATAGCAGACGCGCTAGCCGACGCTAGCCACCGACCGCACGGATGATCGTGGTGAAGTCCTTCGTCATTCCGTCGATCGCTGGAACGCAGGTGAGCACGGGTGTTGATGAGCAGATGAGGGCTGGCTGGCGTAGGTGGAGCGCTAATGTTTTTATCATAGCTCTGTGAGGTCCCGTTATACTAAGTTAGCTTCAATGGCGTCGTTAGCAACCGCATTTTTAAGCTTCGCCAAGCTGGAAAGCATTAACCGTGTATTTACATGTCCATGGTTTAATAGTATTGTTGATTTTCTGTCTATCCTTCCAGTCAGGGGTTTATTTATTTTGTTTCTATATGCAGTAAAGCACGATGCTATCACGTTAGCTCCGTAGCTAAAGTGTTTCGTCGATGTATTATCGTGGAGATAAAAGTCACTGTGAATGTCCATTTCGCGTTCTCGACTCTCATTTTCAAGAGGATATAGTATCCGAGGTGGTTTGAAATACAAATCCGTGATCCACAATAGAAAAAGGAGAGAGTGTGGAATCCAATGAACCAGCTTGTACCTAAGTTACGGTCAGAGCGAAAAAAGACATGTCTTGCACTGCATTCTAGTCCGTCACTCTAACGTTCCTCATCCACAAATCTTTCATCCTCGCTCAAATTAATGGGGTAATCGTCGCTTTCTCGGTCTGAATCGCTCTAGCTGCATTGAAAACAATAGGAAAATATGAAGAGTTGATCAACTAACTACGTCACGCTACTTCCGGTAGGGGCAAGGCTTTTTTTTTTATCAGAGACCAAAAGTTGCGAACTTTATCGTCGTTGTTCAATACTAAATCCTTTCAGCAAAAATATGGCAATATCGCAAAATGATCAAGTATGACACATAGAATGGATCTGCTATCCCCGTTTAAATTCATTTCAGTAGGCCTTTAAATAGCATCTTGAAATGCTCCACCTGTGATGTGGGATGGATTATCTTGGCAAAGAAGAAATGCTCACTAACACAGATTTAGATATATTTGTGAACATTATTTGAGAGGAATAGGTATTTTGTGTATGTAATAAAAGTTTGGTAACACTTTAGTATGGGGAACATATTCACCATTAATTAGTTGCTTATTAAAATAACAAAGAGTTAATTTAGAGTTATTTGGACCCTAGGGGAATATATAAGGGTTAGGGTTAGGGTTACTAATAAGCAATAATTCTGAGGTTATTGAGGGAAGACTTTTAGTTAATGTCTTACTGGTTGTATAATAAGGCCATGCAGAATAAGGCATTAATAAGTACTAAATAATGACTAATTAAGAGCCAATATGTTACTAATTTGCATGTTAATAAGCAATTAATAATGGTGAATATGTGTTCCTCTTACTAAAGTGTTACCAAAAGTTTTAAAATGAAAATACACAGAAACCACTGAACATTTTACAGTACAATTTATTTATTTTTACCATAATTTTTTTTTTTTACAGTGTACTTAAACAAAAATATAATAATTGGCAATTATACATTTATATTCATAAATTATTCAGCCATAATTGTAATATAGCCCTTTCATGAAACAACATCAAATACTAAAAGTAATGGCTTTATAGTACTTTGGCTACAAGTACACAATGGCATCCTGATAACATAAACAATACAATATTGTGCATCGTCGGCTAAATCCACTTTAAATGCCTTCCTCCGCACCGCAGATTATTAGTGTGCCCTCTCGTCCGGAACAAACATGCGGAGTTATGCAAGTGTTATTTCAGTCACGATAATAAGGCCCCGCGTTTCACGCTGCTTATGGGAAGTGAACCTGTCAAGGTGCACTTTTGCAACACACACAACTGCACAATTGCGTGTTCAGCCATTACGTAGTGTATAACACGGTAAAATATTTATCCTGTTCTCTTAAAACTACACGTCTGAGCTTTTTGCTTGGAGATAAGTCTTATAGGGCACGAATATCCAAACAATGTTCTTTTAAGTGAGTAAAGTAGCAGTGAGAAACAATTGCACGTTGCCTCAATGGGTCATTTTAGATACCGTATTTTTCGGACTATAAGTCGCAGTTTTTTCATAGTTTGGCCGGGGGTGCGACTTATACTCAGGAGCGACTTATGTGTGAAATTATTAACACATTAGCGTAAAATATCAAATAATATTATTTAGCTCATTCCCGTAAGAGACTAGACGTATAAGATTTCATGGGATTTAGCGATTAGGAGTGACAGATTGTTTGGTAAACGTATAGCATGTTCTATATGTTATAGTTATTTGAATGACTCTTACCATAATATGTTACGTTAACATACCAGGCACGTTCTCAGTTGGTTATTTATGCCTCATATAACATACACTTATTCAGCCTGTTGTTCACCATTCTTTATTTATTTTAAATTGCCTTTCAAATGTCTATTCTTGCTGTTGTACGTAATAACGCTCACTTGTCTAACAAACATATATGCTGTGTATATATATCACATACAACAACGTAACATTAAGGAGTGGGACAGAAGGACACAAAGATTAGCAGTAGCTACGTTAGCTACAATGCTAACATTCCGTTCACATTTTAACAGCAGCATCATGCTAGGTTAGCATCTTCGTTGAAAGAAAAACTAAATGGACAAACTTTACAGTTCCGACGTCTGCAGCTGACTTATGGATAGTTGGCCTTTTTTAAAGATGTGTTGTGAAGCCTGGTTTTTATGAGGGGGAGGGATCATGCAATGTTACCCATTCTCATGCCACATTTGACATTTCTCACGCTTACATTTCCCATCCAATACCGTATTTTTATTTTCTCCATAATAATAAACTTTGGTCATCGCAGCTTGCCGTGGGTCGAGTAACTTCGATCGACTGACCGTGATAACCAATCCCAAACCAGGCCATTAAAGGCCTGCTGAAATGATTTTTTTTTATTTAAACTGGGATAGCAGATCCATTCTATGTGTCATACCTGATCATTTCGCGATATTGCCATATTTTTGCTGAAAGGATTTAGTAGAGAACATCGACGATAAAGTTCGCAACTTTTGGTCGCTGATAAAAAAAAGCCTTGCCTGTACCGGAAGTAGCGTGACGTCGCAGGTTGAAAGGCTCCTCACCTTTCCCCATTGTTTACACCAGCAGCGAGCGCGATTCGGACCGAGAAAGCGACGATTACCCCATTAATTTGAGCCAGGATGAAAGATTCGTGGATGAGGAACGTGAGAGTGAAGGACTAGCGTGCAGTGCAGGACGTATCTTTTTTCGCTCTGACCGTAACTTAGGTACAAGCTGGCTCATTGGATTCCACACTTTCTCCTTTTTTTATTGTGGATCACAGATTTGTATTTTAAACCACCTCGGATACTATATCCTCTTGAAAATGAGAGTCGATAACGCGAAATGGACATTCACAGTGACTTTTATCTCCACGACAATACATCGGCGAAGCACTTTAGCTACGGAGCTAACGTGATAGCATCGGGCTTAACTGCAGATAGAAACAAAATAAATAAACCCCTGACTGGAAGGATAGACAGAAGATCAACAATACTATTAAACCATGGACATGTAACTACACGGTTAATGCTTTCCAGCCTGGCGAAGCTTAACAATGCTGTTGCTAACGACGCCATTGAAGCTAACTTAGCTACGGGACCTCACAGAGGAAGGCTGCAGAAGCAAGATAGCCGAAACTTGTCAGGTACAAAACTTTACCTTACTAGCCTATATAAATCAACCATTTATAAACTCACAGAGCTATGCTAAAAACATTAGCTATCCACCTACGCCAGCCAGCCCTCATCTGCTCATCAACACCCGTGCTCACCTGCGTTCCAGCGATCGACGGAGCGACGAAGGACTTCACCCGATCATCGATGCGGTCGGCGGCTAGCGTCGGATAGCGCGTCTGCTATCCAAGTCAAAGTCCTCCTGGTTGTGTTGCTGCAGCCAGCCACTAATACACCGATCCCACCTACAGCTTTCTTCTTTGCAGTCTTCATTGTTCATTAAACAAATTGCAAAAGATTCACCAACACAGATGTCCAGAATACTGTGGAATTTTGAGATGAAAACAGAGCTTTTTGTATTGGATACAATGTGTCCGAATACTTCCGTTTCAACCATTGACGTCACGCGCATACGTCATCATACATAGACGTTTTCAACCGGAAGTTTCGCGGGAAATTTAAAATGGCACTTTATAAGTTAACCCGGCCGTATTGGCATGTGTTGCAATGTTAAGATTTCATCATTGATATATAAACTATCAGACTGCGTGGTCGGTAGTAGTGGCTTTCAGTAGGCCTTTAATCCTGTACTTTCAATCAATCAATCAATGTTTATTTATATAGCCCTAAATCACAAGTGTCTCAAAGGGCTGTACAAGCCACAACGACATCCTCGGTACAGAGCCCACATACGGGCAAGGAAAAACTCACCCCAGTGGGACGTCGGTGAATGACTATGAGAAACCTTGGAGAGGACCGCATATGTGGTAACCCCCCCCCTCTAGGGGAGACCGAAAGCAACGGATGTCGAGTGGGTCCTGACATAACATTGTGAAAGTCCAGTCCACAGTGGATCCAACACATCAGCGGGATTCCAGTCCACAGCGGGGCCAACAGGAAACCATCCCGAGCGGAGACGGGTCAGCAGCGCAGAGATGTCCCCAACCGATGCACAGGCTAGTGGTCCACCCGGGGTCCCGGCTCTGGACAGCCAGCACTTCATCCATGGCCACCGGACCTATGCAACTCCCCCTCGCAAGGGACAGGGGAGAAGAGGAGAGAAGAAAAGAAACGGCAGATCAACTGGTCTAAAAAAGGGGGGGTCTATTTAAAGGCTAGATTATACAAATGAGTTTTAAGATGGGACTTAAATGCTTCTACTGAGGTAGCATCTCTAACTGTTACCGGGAGGGCATTCCAGAGTACTGGAGCCCGAATAGAAAACGCTCTATAGCCCGCAGACTTTTTTTTGGCTCTGGGAATCACTAATAAGCCGGAGTTCTTTGAACGCAGATTTCTTGTCGGGACATATGGTACAATACAATCGGCGAGATAGGCTGGAGCTAAACCGTGTAATATTTTATACGTAAGTAGTAAAACCTTAAAGTCGCATCTTAAGTGCACAGGAAGCCAGTGCAACTGAGCCAGTATAGGCGTAATATGATCAAACTTTCTTGTTTTTGTCAAAAGCCTTGCAGCCGCATTTTGTACCAACTGTAATCTTTTAATGCTAGACATAGGGAGGCCCGAAAATAATACGTTACAGTAATCGAGACGAGACGTAACGAACGCATGAATAATGATCTCAGCGTCGCTAGTGGACAAGATGGAACGAATTTTAGCGATATTACGGAGATGAAAGAAGGCCGTTTTAGTAACACTCTTAATGTGTGACTCAAACGAGAGAGTTGGGTCGAAGATAATACCCAGATTCTTTACCGAGTCTCCTTGTTTAATTGTTTGGTTGTCAAATGTTAAGGTGGTATTATTAAATAGATGTTGGTGTCTAGCAGGACCGATAATCAGCATTTCCGTTTTCTTAGCGTTGAGTTGCAAAAAGTTAGCGGACATCCATTGTTTAATTTCATTAAGACACGCCTCCAGCTGACTACAGTCCGGCGTGTTGGTCAGCTTTAGGGGCATGTAGAGTTGAGTGTCATCAGCATAACAGTGAAAGCTAACACCGTACTTGCGTATGATGTCACCCAGCGGCAGCATGTAAATACTAAAGAGTGCAGGGCCAAGAACCGAACCCTGGGGAACTCCGCACGTTACCTTGACATAGTCCGAGGTCACATTGTTATGGGAGACGCACTGCATCCTGTCAGTAAGATAAGAGTTAAACCAAGACAAGGCTAAGTCTGACATACCAATACGTGTTTTGATACGCTCTAATAAAATATTATGATCGACGGTATCGAAAGCGGCGCTAAGATCAAGAAGCAGCAACATAGATGACGCATCAGAATCCATCGTTAGCAATAGATCATTAGTCATTTTTGCGAGGGCTGTCTCCGTAGAGTGATTTGCCCTGAAACCGGATTGAAAAGGTTCACAGAGATTGTTAGTCACTAAGTGTTCATTTAGCTGCTGTGCAACAGTTTTTTCGAGAATTTTGGAAATAAACGGAAGGTGGGAGACCGGTCGGTAGTTTACCATGAGGTCAGGATCGAGGTTAGGTCTTTTGAGCAGAGGATGAATAACCGCTTTTTTGAATGCTAGGGGAACAGTGCCGGAGGAAAGTGATAAGTTTATAATATTTAACACTGATGGACCTAATAATACAAACAGTTCCTTGATAAGTTTCCCAGGAAGTGGGTCAAGTAAACATGTTGTTTGTTTTATCCCACTTACACGCTGTAATAATTCCTCTAATGTTATTTCATAAAAAATAGAGAGACTATTTTGGAGGGCAGTGTCCGTCGTATATACAGTCGTATTTGTGTTAATAGAGCCCAGTTGTAGCTGGGATGCGTTGTCTTTAATCTCCTTTCTAATGAGTTCAATTTTCTTATTAAAGAAATTCATAAAATCATCTGCCGAGTGGGTGGAGCTACTGGGAGGAGTCCCTTGTTGGGTTAGCGATGCTACTGTACTAAACAGAAATTTAGGATCGTTTTTGTTGAGGCGGATGAGATTTGAGTAGTATTTAGTTTTAGCTAAGGTAAGCATGCGTTTATAAGTTATTAAACTATCACTCCATGCTTGATGGAAAACCTCAAGTTTAGTCGCGCGCCATTTGCGTTCCAGTTTTCTACATGATAATTTCTGAGCTCTAATTTCTTCTGTAAACCATGGGGTGCGCCTTTTAGGGGCCCTTTTTTGCTTTAGCGGTGCTATACTATCAATAATTTCGCGCAAGGCATCGTCAAAGTTGTTAGTGAGTTTATCAATAGAGCCGACATAATTTGGGAATGGTGCTATTACCGAAGGCAGTAGGTCAGCAAGAGTCATCGTTGTGGCAGCATTAATGTTGCGGCCGCTATAGCAGTTATTATTATTATTAGCTTGTTGACAAAGAGTCAAAACTTCAAATTTTATAAGGTAATGATCGGACATTACTTTAGTATATGGAAGTATCATAACTTTGGAGGTGGTGACACCCCTGACAAGCACTAGATCTATTGTATTACCGTTGCGATGCGTGGGTTCATGTATTATTTGTGTAAGACCACAGCTATCAATCATGGTTTGGAGCGCCACGCACTGAGGGTCCGATGGGGTATTCATATGGATATTAAAGTCCCCCATTATGATTATATTGTCGGCGTGCGTCACTAGATCAGCAACGAACTCTGAGAATTCACTGATAAAGTCCGAATAGGGCCCAGGGGGGCGGTAGATAACAGCCAGGTCGAGAGGTAGCGGTGTGACAGACCTCATAGTAAGCACCTCAAACGATTTATATTTATTATTTAGGTTAGGGGTAAGGTTGAAATTTTCATTGCATATTAGTGCGACACCCCCTCCCCTTTTAAGAGGGCGGGCAACATGCGCATTCGTATAGTTAGGAGGAGATGCCTCATTGAGCGCAAAAAATTCGTCCGGTTTGAGCCAGGTTTCGCTAAGACCAATGACGTTAAGATTGTTGTCTCTAATGACCTCATTAACCAATAACGCCTTGGGAGACAATGATCTTATGTTTAAAAAGCCCATATTATAGGTATTGGGCTGTTTTGACGAGTTTTTGTTAAGATTATCCGTAGTGGCAATATTAACAATGTTGCGTTTATTATGCGTAGTGCACTTTAAATAGTTTCGACCATATCTAGGAATTGATATGACGGGAATTTTCCGATTGTTTGTTTGGTGCTGCAATAGACTGGACATATCATAATTTGCCACCTCAGTAGAATGCATGTCCACCCCTGACACAGACACAACAGAAAAAACATTATGTGAATTGTGTATTATTCTAAGAGAATTGCTATGCGTACATGGATTATCCAGCCTGGCGCTGGCTAGTTCTAGCTTAACTGACTCCTCACCCGGACTAACAGACATTGTAGTTGCCTGTGACCGGGCTTGCTCTAGTGTAGTCAGTCAAGTGAGACTTAAATAGTAGTCTATGTTTCTAGACAGGATGATGGCGCCTTCCTGGTTAGGGTGAAGGCCGTCTCTCATCAGCAAGCCTGGTTTGCCCCAGAAAGAGGGCCAGTTATCAATAAACGTTAGTCCCTTCTGCCTACAGTAGCTAGCCAACCACTTGTTAAGCGAGACTAATCTGCTATATCTCTCATCATTGCCTCTTGCAGGCAGGGGGCCAGAGACAATTACTCGATGCCTGGACATCTTTCTGGCGAGATCACAAGTCCTGGCTATGTTTCTCTTTGTAATCTCTGACTGTCTCATTCTAGTGTCATTGGAGCCAACGTGTACAACTATATTCGCATAATTAGTGGTGCGATTAGCCTGTCGTACGTGTTTACTAGGCCTGTTGCGAGTTAGCTCCCTAAGATTAGCTTCAATGTCAGGTGCTCTGGCCCCGGGGATACACTTTATTGTGGCTGGTTTGCTAAGCTTTATGTTTCGGGTGATGGAGTCCCCTATAACTAAGGTGTGGTGCCCGGTAGACTGGGGTGTAGGACTAGCTAAAGAGCTAAATCTATTATGCGTCTCAACCGGTACACCGTAGCTTGTAGGCCGCTTAGGACTGCTACAAGCTGGGCTAGTTAGCTCGCTACAGCTAACGCTAGCAGATGTGTCCGCAACATCTAAAGTTACGACATTACTCTGCTCTAACTGGCGGACACGGCCCTCTAGCAGAGCCAACCTCTCCGTGAGTATGGTGCAAGACGCGCAGGAAGCCATTACTCACAGTGTTTTCTGTCACCGAGTGAAGTTCCTGCTGTCCTCAGGGAAGTGGTCGCGGTCTGTAGGAGTAGCTTCTTACTGACCGGCGCTGCCTTTCTCCGCGCTAGCTTAGCAGCTAGCTAGCTGAGGAAAGGGTGGGACAGAGATCGGGTGATTTGCAAGTTAAATAGTACCACTAAAAATGTTTGAGAAGTGATAAAGAAAGCTGTAGAACAATTAAAAGCACACAGATAGAGCGCTACTTAGCTTTTTCGCTTTTTCGCAGCAGCGAACAGACGGCGAGCAGTCACGCACTTTAATCTAAGGCACCACGCAGTGTAAACCAATCGGACGCAACCTAAGGGGGGTCTTGGCGTCTCTTTTTTTCATACACACCTGAACGCTGTGTTGGCAATTTGGGGACTTTCTCGCTAAATCTCGTGACTTTCCAACTCCTCTTAGTGCAATGGTTCTTAACCTTCTTGGAGGTACCGAACCCCACCAGTTTCATATGCACATTCACCAAACCCTTCTTTAGTTAAAAATAAAATGTTTTTGTTTTTTTTCAAATTCAAGACAAAGTTATGTTTTAGGTAACACTTCAGTATGGGGAACATATTCTAAGTAACAAAGACTTAATTTTGAGTTTTTTGGACACTAGAGGAACATATTCTAAGTAACAAAGACTAAATTTAGAGTTATTCGGTTAGGGTTAGGGTTAGAGCAGTGGTTCTTAACCTGGGTTCGATCGAACCCTAGGGGTTCGGTGAGTCGGCCTCAGGGGTTCGACGGAGGTCAAGACACACCCGACTCATCGTGTAAATAAAAACTTCTCCCTATCGGCGTATTACGGATACGGCAACAGCAGAAGTCAGACTGATTTGCAGGTGTGTAATTTGTTGTGAGTTTATGCACTGTGTTGGTTTTGTTGTTTGAACAAGGTGATGTTCATGCACGGTTCATTTTGTGCACCGGTAAAAAAACATGGTAACACTTTAGTATGGGGAACATATTGTATTTTTTACTTTCTTGAGACCTCCGAAAAATGCCTACCTCTTTAGGACCGCCCTTTCTAGATATATAAAGATTTGTATTTACAACATTAATAAAATATACAAACTATGTAAATATAAAAAAGCTTGTTGTGAAAAATTCATTCACAAGAAAAACTTTAAATTTTGGAAGTATTATAATAAAAGTCGTAATTTTACTCAACGCAAGTGAAAATGTTACAAGAAAAACTGAACATTTGTGCGATATTATGATAAAAGTTGGAATTTCACTCAATAACAGTCGCAATTTTACAAGAAAAGCTTAACATTTTGGCAAGTTTATGAAGGGTCGTAATTTTACTCGACAAAAGTCACAATTTTATAAGAAAACTTGAAAAATGTTGGCAATATTATAATAATTAATAAAAAATCATGACAAAAGTCATCATTTTATTCACAAAATTTCACTGTTTTACTAGAACACCAAAAAAATTGGCAATATTGTGATAAAAGTCTGAATTGTATATGACAAATGTCACCATTTTACATGAAAAAGTAACAATTTTACATGAAAAAGTAATTATTTTAGGAGAAAATATTGCAAAATAGTAACATATTGGCTCTTAACTAGTCATTATTAAGTACTTTTTAATGCCTTATTCGGCATGGCCTTATTATAACCCTAACCCTCTAACCCTGGCCCTAACCAAATAAGTCTTTGTTACTTAGAATATGTTCCCCATACTAAAGTGTTACCAAAAACATATAAATTTGTCTTGAATTTGAAAAAAAACATTTTATTTTTCACTAAAGAAGGGTTCGGTGAATGCACATATGAAACTGGTGGAGTTTGGTACCTCCAACAAGGTTAAGAACCACTGGGCCAGAGGGTTAGGGCCAGGGTTAGAGGGTTAGGGTTATAACAAGGCCATGCCGAATAAGGCATTAATAAGTACTTAATAATGACTAGTTAAGAGCCAATAAGTTACTAATTTGCATGTTAATAAGCAACGAATTAATGGTGAGTATGTTCCCCATACTAAAGTGTTACCATGTTTTTTTACTGGTGCACAAAATGAACCGTGCATGAACATCACCTTGTCCAAAGAACAAAACCAACACAGTGCATAAACTCACAACAAATTACACACCTGCAAATCAGTCTGACTTCTGCTGTTGTCTTATCCGTAATACGCCGATAGGGAGAAGTTTTTATTTACACGATGAGTCGGGTGTGTTTTGACCTCCACCGAACCCTTGAGCCCGACTCACCGAGCCCCTAGGGTTCGATCAAACCCAGGTTAAGAACCACTGTCTTAGTGACTTTTTCTTTCTCCAAAACGACAAGTGACAAATCTAGCGACTTTTTGTGATGTTTTGGAGACGTGAAAGCGCGTATCACTCTAATCTTCTATCCAGCCGTGAGCCTTTCCCCCGTCTACTGAATGTCCGCTCTTAGACAGCTTGTACTGAAAACACGTTTTGTTGTACTTTTAAAGGCCTACTAAAATGATTTTTTTAAATTTAAACGGGGATAGCAGATCTATTCTATGTGTCATACTTGATCATTTCGCGATATTGCCATATTTTTGCTGAAAGGATTTAGTATAGAACAACGACGATAAAGATCGCAACTTTTGGTATCTGATAAAAAAAGGCTTGCACCTACCGGAAGTAGCGTGACGTAGTCAGTTGAACATATACGCAAAGTTCCCTATTGTTTACAATGATGGCCGCATGAAGTGAGAGAGATTCGGACCGAGAAAGCGACAATTTCCCCATTAATTTGAGCGAGGATGAAAGATTTTTAAATGAGGAAAGTGCAAGTGAAGGACTAGTGGGGAGTGGAAGATGCTGTGAGAGCCGGGGGTGACCTGATATTCAGCTGGGAATGACTACAACAGTAAATAAACACAAGACATATATATAATCTATTAGCCACAACACAACCAGGCTTATATTTAATATGCCACAAATTAATCCCGCATAAAAACACCTAGGTGTTTGTTATGCTAGCTCCTAGCTACTAGCTCGAGCTAGTTATAGCTCGAGCGGGTAATATGGACGGGATCCTGTATATATAACCCGCCAATACAATTCAAACACCTGCACAACACACACAATCACTCAGCCCAAACAACCGTTCACCTAACCCAAGGTTCATAAAGCTTATATATTTAATCAAAGTTACGTACATGACACGCACGTACTGGCAAGCAATCAAATGTTTGGAAGCGTGCGGGTGGGACCTGATATTCAGCTGGGAATGACTACAACAGTAAATAAACACAAGACATATATATACTCTATTAGCCACAACACAACCAGGCTTATATTTAATATGCCACAAATTAATCCCGCATAAAAACACCTAGGTGTTTGTTATGCTAGCTCCTAGCTCCTAGCTACTAGCTACTAGCTCGAGCTAGTTATAGCTCGAGCGGGTAATATGGACGGGATCCCGTATATATAACCCGCCAATACAATTCAAACACCTGATCAACACACACACTCACTCAGCCCAAACAACCGTTCACCTAACCCAAGGTTCATAAAGCTTATATATTTAATCAAAGTTACGTACATGACACGCACGTACGGGCAAGCAATCAAATGTTTGGAAGCGCGTGGGTGGGACCTGATATTCAGCTGGGAATGACTACAACAGTAAATAAACACAAGACATATATATACTCTATTAGCCACAACACAACCAGGCTTATATTTAATATGCCACAAATTAATCCTAATGCTAGCTCCTAGCTCCTAGCTACTAGCTCGAGCTAGTTATAGCAAGCGATCAAATGTTTGGAAGCGCAGCTGTGTACTCACGTTATCGCAACTGTGTATCCAAATCAAAGTCCTCCTGGTAAGAGTCTCTGTTGTCCGAGTTCTTCCATCTTGACTGCATCTTTCGGGAATGTAATCAAAGAAGCGCCGGCTGTGTACGTGTTGTTGCTGACTTCCCTCGCAAAATAGACACTTCGCACCGACAACTTTCTTCTTTGCTTGCTCAGCTTCTTTCTCCATAATGCAATGAACAAATTGCAACAGATTCACCAACACAGATGTCCAGAATACTGTGGAATAATGAGATGAAAACAGAGCTATTTCGTATTGACTTCAATGGTGTCCGAATACTTCCGTTTCAATGATTGACGTCACACGCATACGTCAACCCTCAGAGGCGTTTCGAACCGGAAGTATAGCGGGAAATTTAAAATTGCACTTTATAAGTTAACCCGGCCGTATTGGCATGTGTTGCAATGTTAAGATTTCATCATTGATATATAAACTATCAGACTGCGTGGTTGGTAGTAGTGGCTTTCAGTAGGCCTTTAAGTGCAATGACAATAACGTGCCATTCCAGTCAGAGCAGAGCAAAGCTGCCTCTGTTTCTGCTCTGGTTTACACAGTGAGATGTAAATGTTACATCACTGTCACAATTAAAAATAAAAATAAACCTATTGTTCATGTTTATGACCAGTCATTAGTTTCGGTTCTTTGTGAATATCAAAACCCTTCAGTCTTTTGATCAAACTTGATTCCACATTTAACAATGTAGAACAAACTACGGTATTCTTCTCTCCTGCAGTGTCCATTGTAATCAATTATGCAAATGAGGCAATGATGTCATCCAGTGATTTCTAGCACATTTTATGACAGCCAATAGCTACTTTCCCTAATGAGGAGTTGGCAACACTGCCCCATGGCCTACTTTAAAACCCAATCAACGTTTTCCTGCTTGCCGGAAGACCATTTAGAACCCTCAAAGCATTGTTTCTCAAAATTCTAAATCCCAAGGTCTATCCTTACCCAAAGTTGTACCCTGTCAGAGCTACAGACCTTGTAAGGGTCAATTTAGGCCCCCCCTAAAGGAGTCTTTGGAAGATCAAGAGAGATCAGAAGAGATTGTGAGAACAGTGAGGAGAAAGATGTAGAAGAGATACAAATTGGGAACACAAATTATATTTATATAGCGCTTTTCTGCAGAGACTCAAAGTGCTTTACATAGTGAAACCCATTATCTACATCAGGGGTCCCCAAACTTTTTGACTCGGGGGGCCGCATTGGGTTAAAAAATTTGGCCGGGGGCCGGGGTGTGTGTATATATACCAAACCAAAACCAGTGAAGTTGGCACGTTGTGTAAATGGTAAATAAAAACAGAATACAATGATTTGTAAATCCTTTTCAACCTATATTCAATTGAATAGACTGCAAAGACGAGATACTTAACGTTCGAACTGGAAAACGTTGTTATTTTTTGCGAATATTAGCTCATTTGGAATTTGATGCCTGCAAAAAAGCTAGCACGAGTGACTGAGAAAGTTGAGGAATGCTCATCAAACACTTAAAGTAACAAGCGGTAGAAAATGGATTAGAAAGGACAGATTAAAAAAATAGTAATAATAACAAATAAAATAATAATACTAATAATAAAAATAAAAAAATAAAAATAATAATAATAATAATAAATATATAATTCATTTTTTTAAACTTGGGACTTCCCTCGGGCCGGATTTTGGACACGGGCGGGCCGTATCAGGCCAGCGGGCCGTAGTTTAGGGACCTCTGACCACCCCAAATTCTCTGCTCCTAGGGCGGGGGTCGGCAACCCAAAATGTTGAAAGAACCATATTGGACCAAAAATACAAAAAACAATCTGTCTGGAGCTGCAAAAAATTAAAAGCCATATTACATACATATAGTGTGTCATGAGATATACATTTAATTAAGAGGACTTAAAGGAAACTAAATGAGCTCAAATATAGCTACAAATGAGGCATAATGATACAATATGTACACATAGCTAGCCTTAATAGCATGTTGGCATCGATTAGCTTGCAGTCATGCAGTGACCAAATATGCCCGATTAGCACTCCACACAAGTCAATAACATCAACAAAGCTCACCTTTGTGCATTCACGCGCAACAGTAAAAGTTTGGTGGACAAAATGAGACAGAAAAAGAAGTGGCATAAAACACTTCCTAGAAAGTCGGAGAAAGTTATACATGTAAACCAGGGGTCACCAACGCGGTGCCCGCGGGCACCAGGTAGCCCGTAAGGACCAGATGAGTAGCCCGCTGGCCTGTTCTAAAAATAGCTCAAATAGCAGCACTTACCAGTGAGCTGCCTCTATTTTTTAAGTTGTATTTATTTACTAGCAAGCTGGTCTCGCTTTGCCCGACATTTTTAATTCTAAGAGAGACAAAACTCAAATAGAATTTGAAAATCCAAGAAAATATTTTAAAGACTTGGTCTTCACTTGTTTAAATAAATTCATTAATTTTTTTACTTTGCTTCTTATAACTTTCAGAAAGACAATTTTAGAGAAAAAATACAACCTTAAAAATGATTTTAGGATTTTTAAACACATATACCTTTTTACCTTTTAAATTCCTTCCTCTTCTTTCCTGACAATTTAAATCAATGTTCAAGTAAATTTATTTTTTTTATTGTAAAGAATAATAAATACATTTTAATTTAATTCTTCATTTTAGCTTCTGTTTTTTCGACGAAGAATATTTGTGAAATATTTCTTCAAACTTATTATGATTAAAATTCAAAAAAATTATTCCGGCAAATCTAGAAAATCTGTAGAATCAAATTTAAATCTTATTTCAAAGTCTTTTGAATTTCTTTTAAAAATGTTGTTCTGGAAAATCTAGAAGAAATAATGATTTGTCTTTGTTAGAAATATAGCTTGGTCCAATTTGTTATATATTCTAACAAAGTGCAGATTGGATTTTAACCTATTTAAAACATGTCATCAAAATTCTAAAATTAATCTTAATCAGGAAAAATTACTAATGATGTTCCATAAATTCTTTTTAAAAAAATTTCAAAAAGATTCGAATTAGCTAGTTTTTCTCTTCTTTTTTTCGGTTGAATTTTGAATGTTAAAGAGTCGAAATTGAAGATAAACTATGTTTCAAAATTTAATTGTCATTTTTTTCGTGTTTTCTCCTCTTTTAAACCGTTCAATTAAGTGTAAATATCATTAATTACTAATAATAACATAGAGTTAAAGGTAAATTGAGAAAATTGGCTATTTCTGGCAATTTATTTAAGTGTGTATCAAACTGGTAGCCCTTCGCATTAATCAGTACCCAAGAAGTAGCTCTTGGTTTCAAAAAGGTTGGTGACCCCTGATGTAAACAAACTACGGTGAGTTCAAGGACCGCCAAAATTAGTAGGATAAAACGGCGCTCGTCAAATACTCGAATCAATGAAGCATGTTTAATGTAAACAGTGTGCTTTATAACAATTAGGGATGTTTGTGTCATGTTTGTCCTCCTACAGAAACCATATTAACACAAAAAACATATTTTTTTCCACCCATTTTTTTTTCATTTTTCATACATTTTTGATAAAGCTCCAGGGAGCCATTAGGGCGGCGCTAAAGAGCCGCATGAGCCGCGGGTTGCCGACTTTATAGTCCTTGGTATGACTCGGCCGGGGTTTGAACTCACAACCTACCGATCTCAGGGCGGACACTCTAACCACTAGGCCACTGAGTAGGTAGGAGTGAAGGACCTGTGTGACCTCATCGGGTTTAGTAACCATGAGGCCAAGTGGGCGGTGTGGAGTTAAAAACTCAAAAGCGTCAGTTAAGTGTCAATCCATGCCCTACATGGTGGGAATCTACATGGTAAAAACCAGTGAGAACTACAATTCCCAGAATGCCAAGGGAAAATGGCCGCCAAATTACTGATTGAAAGCACCTGAAACAGAACGTAGGTTCAGTCAGACTCATTCACCAAACAAGCTGCATGCAAGGAAGAACAGCAAGCAGCCACTCTACCAGTTTCTCCAAACACACCAATGGTCGGTGAATATGCTTGTTCATTTGATGACGATCGAAGTGCTTACTTAGATATGCTTAACTTGTACCTGCAAGCTTCTTAATTTGCTTACTCAACTATCTTAATGTGTTTGTTTGAACCACTGCTATATTTTCTCCTAAAATAATTACTTTTTCATGTACAATTGTTACTTTTTCATGTAAAATGGTGACATTTGTCATAAAATTCTGACTTTTATCACAATATTGCCAATTTTTTTGGTGTTCTTGTAAAATAGTGACATTTTGTGAATACAATTATGACTTTTGTCGTAGCTTTGCCAAGTGAAATTCCAATTATTATTATTATTATTATTATTATAATATTGCCAACATTTTTCAAGTTTTCTTATAAAATTGTGACTTTTGTCCACTCTTCATAAAATTGCCAAAATGTTAAGCTTTTCTTGTAAAATTGCGACTGTTATTGAGTAAAATTCCAACTTTTATCATAATATCTCACAAATGTTCAGTTTTTTTTTCAGATTTTTTTTTTTTTAGTTATCACAGTTGGACTGGATGTAAACATACAGTGTTAATATTGTGGAGGCTGGAAGTGTCCGTCTGCACATGTGCAGTAACATGAGATGAGTTCATAGCATGAGAAGGGAGGAGTAATTAATAAATACATGTTTTAAATATAATGCATCCCGATTAATCGTTTTTATAAAACCTTTGGGCGTCCAAGGTAACTCCCTGTGTTTGCCTAATGGTAAGTCTTTTACAAATTAAGTACTAGATCTAAATATTTTAAATACAATATTGAAGTTGTATTGTTATTTATTTAAACATAAACTTCCCTAATAGGTATAGAGCAGGGGTGTCCAAAGTGCGGCCCGTAGCTAATTGTTTACCGGCCCGCCACACATACTGGAAATGCTATTGCAAAAATAAAAGAAAACATTAAAAAAAAGTGGAATGAGGTGAAATCCAACGAGAAAAAGTTGCAATGTTGACACAAAGCTGCCATGCAGGCTGTTTTGTTTTGTTTTCTTTTGTCTTTCTTTCTTTTTCTTTTTTTGCCATTGCTCAAAAAAAAAAAAAAGTCAATGTTATAATGAATTATTGACCTATTCAAGGCTCTAATTATTTCAAAAATTTCACTTTAAAATGTTTTATGTGGAAAATATTGCATATATTGTGTGGTTGCCATACAAAAACATCAACGTTTTCTTTGACAAAAGAGCATAAAACAAACAAAATAATAGTTCAAACGTAAAATCGACAGATATATCTGAAGTTGATCTCGTAACTTAAGTGTTGAAAGTAAAAAAAAAACCTAATACAAATGTATCACTTTATGAGTGGGGCACCTTTTGGATCCTAAATATATTTAATGGGATTTTATTTATCTTTTCACTGTGATTACTCAAAAATAACAATGAATTAATATCAATGGTGTCCTGCATTATTGATGTTTTTAAGGCTCTAATTACTTCACATCAAACATTGCTTTCTGAAGGTTTTGGGCATTGGGGGAAATACTGCATATTTCAGTTGTATTATAAAAAACAAAGTTGTCTTGACAGAAAAGGCATAAAATCTTTTTGGTTTTTTAATTTTATATCAACCTGAAGTTGATATACTGTAGAGATTTACTGTAAGCATTAAATAAAAATAAAAAAAATAAATAATTTGACTTGTTTTTAACATTTTATTGACTTAGACCCTTTATGGTCCCCAGGAGCCCTAAAGGTAAAAAAACAAAACAAATCCATATATTTTGTTATGATTTGAAAATGAAAACTATCAAAATGGCCCCCGCAGGCTTTAATTTTTCCGTGTGCGGCCCTCAGTGGAAAAAGTTTGGACACCCCTGGTATAGAGAGTTTCATTATAAATTCATTTTCATGTACGTATTTATTTTTTTTAATGAACTTTCTTTATTTTATTTGTAGATTCTGCAGTCTGGTGTCGACTCCAACAGCTGCAAAGTCACATGCAACAAAGGTATTTGAAATGGGTACTGTTTGATATACGGTAATATGAACCAGGTAGTACGGATCAGTCGGTACCTATAAAAGTATCGAATTCATTACGCATATTAGATTAATGCAATAGGACACCAATCTGTAGTGACTGGCAAACATGAACAATCATATTACAGTATCTGTGAAGTATTAGCCCACGTTTCATGTTTTGTTTGTACACAGCTGTACCGTAGTTGTGATATCAAGTGTGACGTGCTGCATGTATCATCATGATCGATATTACAGTGACTCACTCAATGGATTAGTAGTCTGTTTGGTCCAGCTGGCCGGGGAAGTTTTTTCCCAGTTGATTTTGGGTAAGCACTCCATTTATGTCTGCTCAGCTTGGCTCCAAGTTTATCCTCTGTATATTCAAGTGCAAAAAGATAAGGTTGTTAATCCTCATTTTTGTCCAATAATAGTCATCTTTGTCATCTATTACCAAGTCTGCCATGATTTAAAAAACACATTTGTTTCCGGAAGTAGGAAGTGTGTTGCTATTGGAAGGGAAACCTTTTTCCTACTCAGATTTTAGGAATGTTGGGTGATTTTAGGCCCTAAATGTTATGAATACACACTGCCGGAATGACAAAATATGGTACACAAAAATGGAAACCGATTTAAAAAGCTATGTTGTGATAAACAATTATCAAAATACTAAATTACACCCTTTTCTTTCTTTCTTTCTTCTTTCTTTCTTTTAGTTTATTTCGAACATGAACACATTTACATCATAATACATCACACAATTTCATATCATTTCATTTACATCATGCCCGAAAAGGAGTAGGAAGAAGCAAAGCTTATTTAATCCTACCCCTTTCCCACTTCAAAGCATTTACAATTATATAAAATCATTTACTGACCTTTTTATATAATAAAACATCTATGAATTAGTATATACAACAGTTTGTAATATGTAATTAATTAATTCAGTCATTATTAACATACTGAGATGAAGAATATTTTCAATAAGGTTGGAAGTTTTTCTCATAATTCTTCTTCTTTGTACTTTGTAAGCACTATTAATTTAAACAACCTCTTGAACTGGATCATGTCAGTACAATTTTTAACTTCTTTACTTAATTCATTCCATAATTTAATTCCACATACTGTTATGCTAAAAGTTTTAAGTGTTGTACGTGCATATAAATGTTTTAAATGATTTTTTCCTCTAAGGTTATATTTCTCCTCTTTAGTTGAGAAGAAATGTTGTACATTCTTTGGTAACAGATTATAGATTGCTTTGTACATCATTTTAGCTGTTTGCAATTTTACCAAATCACCAAACTTTAATATTTTTGACTTAATAAATAAAGGGTTTGTATGTTCTCTATATCCAACATTATGTATTATTCTAACTGATCTTTTTTGTAACATGGTTAACGAATGTAGCGCACATTTGTAGTTATTTCCCCATATTTCTGCACAATAAGTCAGATATGGTAACACTAGCGAGCAGTAGAGAATATGAAGTGATTTTTGGCCCAGGACGTGTTTTGTTTTATTCATTATTGAAATGTTTTTTGCTACCTTATGTTGTATGTTTTGTATATGAGATTTCCAGTTCATTTTATCATCTATTAATACTCCCAAAAATCTGGGGCCGTACTTATCAAGCTTCTTAGAATTACTCCTAAGAAGTCTGCTAAGAGTTGACTTAAGAGTAAATAAATTCTTCGCTGAAAGCTGCACTTAAAAGTTAGTTATCAAGCGTCTTACTCACACTTTCAGCGAAGTGTAGGACTGAATCTTAAGTGTCACACTCAGAGCTGAATTACGACATTACTATGTGCCGTAAATGGAATTTTAGGTGACGTCATTTCTGTGTCCATAGAAATGACCAATCACGGAAGGGAATCCCTTGTCTAAGAATAAAGAAATATCTTGGAAATATTTAAGTGGACAATGGGAGTGTATATTTTGACAATAAATTACAAAATAATACAAAACAAACTAGTCCCCGCCGGCACTCACGCTACCGCTCCCTCTCTTCTCTTCTCTCGCCCACACACTCACTGACGTCACTCACCTCACGGCCACACACATACGCTACTGTCATAACATTTTCTTTCCAATTCATTAATTAGGCAACTAATTTGAAACTGGTGTGGGTGGCTCTATATATACTAGCCCACTGCAGACACATGCCGAAATCAACAAGGAATCGAAAAGTATTAAATCTGTGACAAAAATAATATCCGCTCTGTCTAAACGATACCGTTTGATCAGCTGCTCGTCATCAAAAAAAAACAAAACATTGTTCCGTTCCCTGAACGTTCGCGCACGTCTCTCTCGCCTCAGTGCCACCCCCTGCTGGCAACTCCTAACCACTTAAGACACCTCTGAAGGTCTCTTAAATAT
>NC_084756.1:32496160-32518660 GCF_033978785.1 Entelurus aequoreus | reverse complement strand
TTTCCTTAGCTTGACAAAAGTGACCCTTGCACATTTAAAATTTTTTTTTTTTTTTACAAAAGCTCAGGAATAAAAAGCATGGATTCTCGCAGCCCCAAGCGTCTCCCTTCTCAGTCCAACTTGTCCCGCACTCGCACAATCACCGTGAGTCATCTTTACATTTCGCCCAATATTCCTCCTAATCTTTTTGAAGCCCCCGCACGTCTCCTCTGGCTGAGTGGGAGGCTTGTTTGCTCGGTGTGGAAGGTCTCTTCTTCTTCTCAGGCTTTGTTTTAGCAGCGGTGGACTATTTGTTAAATGCAAGATGACTTGTGCACCACCCACAACCCCCGCAGGAGCTTCTCTCTCCTCCCATGCCATCCTGTAATTAAAGTGCAGGATTCTCGCATTTATGCATCCATACAAAAACACATGTGCATAACAAATCTACCCAAGCTCTGCTGCAGTTTTGCATAGGCACGCCATGGCATTGATGGTTTTACAAGCAGAGGAGCAAGTTCGGCAGCGCACAATCACCGAGTACTTGCAAGCAAACCCAGTGTGTAGACAGAAAAGGGAGATTGAACGCATTTTGGCTTAAAAACTAACGATAAAGGTGAAGTTATAACACTGAAACGCCCTCAGGAAGAGGTGCTTTAACATGCTTGCTGCTTCTAAATCACTATTGCTCGCCTCCATAGCGACAAAATAAGTTTCTCACAAGTATCATTATCACTGCAGGACGAGGAATAGCTAAACATGCTTTACTACACACCGTAGCTTCACCGCTAATGACGCCGTTCATGAGTGTAAACAAATGCCATGAGTGCATCTACACCTAACATCTGCTGTAATGATACCAAGTACAGGAGAGTATCTATGATTACATTGATATTTTTTAGCATCACAAAATCTTTTTTCGTTTAAAAAAAAAAAGTATATTATGTTTATAAAGTCAGTAAATATGTCCCTGGACACATGAGGACTTTGAATATGACCAATGTATGATCCTGTAACGACTTGGTATCGGATCGATACCCAAATTTGTGGTATCATCCCAAAATAATGTAAAGTGTCAAACAACAGAAGAATACGTGATAATTACATTTGAACAGAAGTGTAGATAGAACATGTTAAAAGAGAAAGTAAGCAGATATTAACAGTAAATGAACAAGTAGATAATTCATTTTCTGCCACTTGTCCTTAATAATTTTGACAAAATAATAGAATGATGAAATGTTACTGCATATGTCAGCAGACTAAATTAGGAGCCTTTGTTTACTTACTTACTATTAAAAGTTGTCTAGTATGTTCAGTAATTTATTTAAGGACAAACTTGCAATAAGAAACATGTTTAATGTACCGTAAGATTATTCGTTAAAACAAAGCCAATAATGCTATTTTTTGTGGTTTTATTTAGAAAAGTATCAAAATACATTTTGGTACGAGTACCAAAATATTGGTATCAGGACAACACCAGTCTGGATACAGGTGCAGTTATGAAAATGTATTTTCAGCTTTTAAGGCAGAGTTGGGGACCATTTTTTTATATTCCTCCAGGGGCCCCGCCTAATTTATGTTGTAATTATATTTTATGACCTATACCGGGCTTTAATTGGAAGCAGGCGATAATAAGAACAAGCTGTCATGTCTGAAATGTAAATACTCATTTTTATGGATCGCAACTTGATTTTTTTTTATATAAGCTTTAAATATGATTTGGAGTGCGGGGAAAAAGTGCAAACGAAAATGTAGCAACGACAGCACCAATATTGATGGCTGTTGGTAGCTCGGTTCTTGTAAGATTAATAAGTAGATTAAAAAGATTTAGCCGGGGAATGAAAGCCAACTGGATGTAAAGTAACTGTGTGTGTGTGTGAGAATGTAAATGGTAAATGGGTTGTACTTGTGTAGCGCTTTTCTACCTTTTTAAGGAACTCAAAGCGCTTTGACACTATTTCCACATTCACCCATTCACACACTGATGGCGGAGCTGCCATGCACGGCTCTCACCAGGCCCATCAGGAGCAAGGGTGAAGTGTCTTGCTCAAGGACACAACGGATGTGACTAGGATGGTAGAAGGTGGGGATTGAACCAGCAACCCTCAGATTGCTGGCACGGCCACTCTCCCAACTTTGCCACGCCGTCCCACGTAATATATATGTGTATATATATATTAATGTAATAGATATGTATATACTGTATAAATGTAATATATATATACATATGTATATATTAATGTAATAGATATGTACAGTATGTATATATATATTAATGTAATATATATATATATATATATATATATATATATATATATATATATATATATATATATATATATATATATATATATATATATATATATATATATGTATGTATGTATGTATGTATGTATGTATGTATATATATATATATAATGGAATAGATATGTATATATATATTAATGTAATATATATGTGTGTGTATGGATGTGTATATATATATATATATATATATATATATATATATATATATATATACACACACACACATGCGCTAAACACCTCCCCGGGGAGGTGTTTAGGGCACGTCCGACCGGTGGGAGGCCACGGGGAAGACCCAGGACACGTTGGGGGACTATGTCTCCCAGCTGGCCTGGGAACACCTCGGGATCCCCCGGGAGGAGCTGGACTAAGTAGCTGGGGAGAGGGAAGTCTGGGCTTCTCTGCTTAGGCTGCTGCCCCCGTGACCCGACTTTGAAAAATTGGATGGATGGATGGATGGATATATAATAATATATTTGTTGGATGCTTAGACAATATTAAAGTTTAAAATATATGCAATTGCATCCAGTAGATATATTGTTTTATGTCAAAATGGCAAGAAAGAATACATTTAGTCAGAAAAATGTAGGTATTTATTTACATATGTATGGACATTTTCACGTTTTTATATATAGAATATTTTGTACTTATTGTGATATTTTTATTACTTTTAATCTTTTACAATTTTATTTTTTTTATTTTTTATTTATTTATTTTTTTATTTTTTAAAAAAAATGTTAATGAATTTATTACACGTTTTATACATAGAATATTTTGTACTTATTGTGATATTTTTATTACTTTTAATCTTTTACAATTTTTTTTTTTTAAATTTTATTATTTATTTAAAAAAAAAAATGTTTATGAATTTATTAATCAATCAACAAAAAAATACACAACAATACCACAATAATGCAATCCAATTCCAAAACCAAACCCGTCCCAGCAACATTAAGAACAACAATAAACCGAGCAATTGAGGACACACAAACATGACACGGAACAATCCAAATGTAGTAAAACAATAATGAACACTATCGACAACAGCGTCAAAAATGTTTGTTTTTTTTAGCTATTTTTTGCATTTTTAGCTGGAAAGAGAGGGAAGTCTGGGTTTCTCTGCTTAGGCTGCTGCCCCCGTGACCCGACTTTGAAAAATTGGAAGAAGATGGATGGATATATAATAATATATTTGTTGGATGGTTAGACAATATTCAAGTTTAAAATATATGCAATTGCATCCAGTAGATACATTGTTTTAAGTCAAAATGGCAAGAAAGAATACATTTAGTCAGAAAAATTTAGGTATTTACTTACATATGTATGGACATTTTCACGTTTTTATTTATAGAATATTTTGTACTTATTGTGATATTTTTCTTACCTTTAATCTTTTACAATTGTATTTTATTTTATTTATTTATTTTTATTTTTTTATTTTTTATGAATTTATTAATCAATTAACAAAACAATACACAACAATACCACAATAATGCAATCCAATTCCAAAACCAAACCCGTCCCAGCAACATTAAGAACAATAATAAACCGAGCAATTGAGGACACACAAACATGACACGGAACAATCCAAATGTAGTGAAACAAAACTTAACATTATCGACAACAGCATCAAAAAATATTTTTTTTTAAACTTTTATGCATTTTTAGCTGGATAGAGAAGGAAGTCTGGGTTCTCTGCTTAGGCTGCTGCCCCCGTGACCCGACTATGAAAAATTGGAAGAAGATGGATGGATGGATGGATGGATATATAATAATATATTTGTTGGATGCTTAGACAATGGGGCGGTATAGCTCGGTTGGTAGAGCGGCCGTGCCAGCAACTTGAGGGTTGCAGGTTCAATCCCCGCTTCCGCCATCCTAGTCACTGCCGTTGTGTCCTTGGGCAAGACACTTTACCCACCTGCTCCCAGTGCCACCCACACTGGTTTGAATGTAACTTAGATATTGGGTTTCACTATGTAAAGCGCTTTGAGTCACTTGAGAAAAAGCGCTATATAAATGTAATTCACTTCACTTCACTTCACAATATTAAAGTTTAAAATATATGCAATTGCATCCAGTAGATACATTGTTTTAAGTCAAAATGGCAATAAAGAATACATTTAGTCAGAAAAATGTAGGTATTTACTTACATATGTATGGACATTTTCACGTTTTTATATATAGAATATTTTGTACTTATTGTGATATTTTTCTTACCTTTAATCTTTTACAATTTTATTTTATTTTTATTTTTTTTTAAAAAAATTTCATTTTTTTATTGATTTATTAATCAATCAACAAAACAATACACAACAATACCACAATAATGCAATCCAATTCCAAAACCAAACCCGTCCCAGCAACATTAAGAACAACAATAAACCGAGCAATTGAGGACACACAAACATGACACGGAACAATCCAAATGTAGTGAAACAAAACTTAACATTATCGACAACAGCATCAAAAGATATATTTTTTTAAACTATTTTTATGCATTTTTAGCTGGATAGAGAGGGAAGTCTGGGTTTCTCTGCTTAGGCTGCTGCCCCCGTGACCCGACTTTGAAAAATTGGAAGAAGATGGATGGATGGATGGATATATAATAATATATTTGTTGGATGGTTAGACAATATTAAAGTTTAAAATATATGCAATTGCATCCAGTAGATACATTGTTTTCTGTCAAAATGGCAAGAAAGAATACATTTAGTCAGAAAGATTTTGGTAGTTATTGACATATGTATGGACATTTTTACGTTTTTTTTTTTACTATTTTCATGCATAAAATGTTTTTGTTTTTATATATAGACTATTTTCTACTTAATGTGATTTTTTTTATTACTATTAATCTTTTACACATTTTTTTAAAACTATTTTTATGCATAACATTTTTGTTTTACTATTTATTTTTTTTGCGCTTTCATGGCGAGTTTACTGACAGATATAAGTAAGAACTTTACACTACTTTATATTAGAAATGGCAACAGCGGAGGATGAATGTCACATAACAAGAAGATAGAGAAAAAGAAGAAGCTTATCGACTACGGCTTCGTCACAGACTACAAAGGCGGACGCGCGCAATTTTTCAGGACTTATGCAGATCCCAAATACAGATCAGCAGGTACCAGAAGGTAATACAAGTTGCTTTTGCATAATATTGCGAAACAAACCGCCAGTTAAAATGTCTTACCTTATACACACACACCATAATAACACTCCTATGTTGAAGCACAGTACAATCCATCAAGCGGTGCGGATTCATAGCTTACCAAAGTCGTACTAAAACATTTTGATAGATTTTTGAGCGACGTGTGTAATGTTCTATATTTCGGAACGCATGCAATTTTGGTGTTTACTTGAGTCATATTGCCATCATAGTGCAGTCTACACGTATCTCTTATGTTTGACTGCCATCTACTGGTCACACATCATTACACCATGTACCAAATAAAATTGCTTCGAGGTCGGTAAGCACAACCGTAAAAATAAAAAAATTAAAATATATATATATATATATTCCGTACATTAGTCGCACTGGGCTATAAGGCGCACTGTCGAGTTTTGAGAAGAAAAAAAAAGATTTTAAGTGCGCCTTGTAGTCCGGAAAATATGGTATATAGAGAACACTTAGAGTTTTACATGTGGGAAACAACGTGCGATACATAAAAATGATGAATGAAATAGATACCTGTATTGTTACTGAAGACGCTTCTTGGCGAAGACGCCACCTTTTTACTTTGCTTTATTTCTCAAATTCGATAGTGTTTCTCACCTTCTTTATCACTCGCACCGCTATTATACTAAAAATTAAAAAAAAAATTAAAAAAGAATTATGCATAAAAATAGTAAAAAAAACAAAAAAAAATGGTAAAAGATTAAAAGTTATAAAAAAAATCACAATAAGTACAAAATATTCTGTATATGGTTTGTGCGTCACATCTTTGGTGACTTACCCTGCAGTCGTACGCCATACAAACGCACCGAGTCACCAACGTGTGTGGGATTCTTTGTTTTGGTACTGGATGACACGCGGACTAACGCGCAAAAACCGAATCGCCCGAAAAGCTTGGCGCGTAAAAACCAAGACATTTTTAAAAATAACCCGCCAGCAATGTAAACTTGAGGTCCGGCTATCACATACGGCGGCTTTAAAGCTGCTCTACGTCCGCTCCTCTGCGCGCAACACCTTATTAGTCAGGGTTTACTTGACATTATGTGTTCTATCTTTACGTTTATATTCCTCCCCCACCCCCAAACACGACTGTAACAGAAAGAACATTCCAGCAGCGCCTCGTCCTGTACTAAGAGAGAAGGTAATTACATGGAGGGAACAGCATTCTTGGAGGAGACAGACTTGGGGTTTGCACATTGTGCCCATTCATAACATTCTGCTGAGTGGTCATGGCTCAACGTTAACCCGTGCGTGCTCACAGGGGGGGACTGGCGTGCAGAAAAGATCACAAAAATAGGATCAATTATTTTAGTTTTGTTATGTTTTCAGTATATATTTATATATATATATATATGTTAACAGGTTATTTGGCATTATTTTCCCCTTAAGACACTTCACAGGTAGTATCTTTTAAGATGTATCTACCGCTTGTCCCTTTCGGGGTCGCGGGGGGTGCCGGAGCCTATCTCAGCTGCATTCGGTCGGAAGGCGGGGTACACCCTGGACAAGTCCCCACCTCATCGCAGGGCCAACACAAATAGACAGACAACATTCTCTTATTATTATAATCAAATGGACAGCAGTCATTTCCATTTCTAATATAAGTGTTTAGGCCCACTTACAATGACAATAACAACAAATATTGTTTTTCATGAACTGTGTACTTGTATTGTTTGTCCGGGTGGAGGTCCTGCTTTGGAAATAATGTGTACCCCTTTCAGACATTGCATTTAGTTCCCATTAAAACAGACCTGGGCATTCTGCGGCCCGCGGGCCGCATCCGGCCCTTTGTGCGTCCCTGTCCGGCCCGCGTGAGGCCAATTATAAATTACAAAATAAAGTTTAAAAAGTATCTATATCGAGTGTGCAATACAACGGTACTGCTTTTGTTTTGAAAATCGTTATTTGTATTACTTCCGTGTGGACGTGTGCGTGATTGTGAGTGAATGTGAACAGCTGCAATCATTAATTACAAAATAAAGTTGAAAAAACATCTATGTCGTGCGCGCAATACAACTGTGCTGCTTTTATTTTGAAAATTATTATTTATGGGCGTGTGTCCGTGTGTAACCTGCGAGTGAAGGTGCACATGCAGCGACAAGTGATGCACGGTTTACACCCGAGACGCTAAAAAGAGAAAAGTTGATGAAGAATGGCGTGTTTCCAACAAGACATGGACTGCAAAGCAACGTTCCCTCTAAGGTGCGCTCCTGCGCAATTGCGCACTGCTCAAGCGTCCGCTGCGCGCAGCAAATATATGCCGCGCACCAAATCAAATCCCATCTGAATTCTAAACAAAATAAACATATTTATTCTATGTAATTTTGCAATGCAACTTTGAGTGACAGTGACAACAAGCGGCCCTAACGGTGTTCGTTAACACCGTTCAATTGAACACCGTTCAATTATTGTAACGTCTATCGAGATGCTTCGAGGCCAGGAATTATATCGATCACTTTATTGAGCAAAACTGTTTATATTCGGCCATAACCACACCAAAAACATAAGTAAAACACTTCTATCTCGAAAAACTAGTCATTTTCTGCCGTACAAACCAGGCCAAAACCAACTTGTCACCAACACGCATAGCACTAAACCACTGGTGCGTTTATGGCCACACAAAAAGTCGGACAACTCAAACACCACACAAAGTTACACTATGACTCCTCAGTCATACGTGTGCTTATTTTACTGTCATTTATTATTAATGTTAATTTATTTATATTAGTCATGGACTGCTGTTACACACACTATGTTGAAGTATTACTATTATTATTAATTATTATTATTATTTATCTTACGGTATATATCAAAAATAATATTGAGCAAAATTTAATTGAAATATGGTCGATGTGGCCCTCCAGCAGTGCTCGGGTTGCTAATGCGGCCCCCGGTAAAAATTAATTGCCCACCCCTGCATTAAAACATTCACATGTTGCACAATGAGATGTAAGCAGGGGTAATCTACCACTAGATGGCAGCATACATTTGTCGCGTATTACAGACGTCCTTAAAGTTATCATTTTTCCAGCCAATTTTGCTCAAATTCTGCACACATGTGCTCATTAGTCCCGTAAAGGTGTGGGACACATTTTGTGCTGATTCAGCAAAACACGCTCAGGTCACAGCTTGTGTTTTTTGGGTCAACGCCTTGACAATCATTGGTACTTTAACTTTGATCATGTGTACATTCCTGCAACTTCCTGTTTGTAAAAAAATATATTTTTATTAGTATTTATTTAATATACTAACAGCATTTCATGATTCATATTCATAAATGAAGATTCCTAATAAATGACACTAGAATAAGCGCACATTTGATTGGTAATGTAACGACCTGGAATGACACTTTATGTGTGGTGTTGGAGTTGTCCGACTTTTTGTGTGGCTGTAAACGCATCACTGGCTAAGTGCCATATGTGCATGTGTTGGCGCAAGTGAGAAAGAGCGAGCGGCTGCTGTTGATATGACAAAGTTGCTTTTGGTCTGGTTTGTACTGCAGAAAATTACCACTTTTGCTAGATATCTTTTTTTTTTACTAATGTTTTGGTGATGTGTTTATGGCCGACAATAAAGAGTTTTGCTCAGTAAAGTGATGGATGGAATTCGTGTCCTCAAAGCGTCTCGACAGACGTTACAATATTTGAACAATGATGACGAAAACTGTTTTCCCTGTCGTGTTTGTGTGTCGAAAATTGTTATGCGCTTATTTTTTTATTTGATTTTGTGCGTGGCATAGATTTGCCGTGCGCAGAGGACGCTTGAGCAGTGCGCAATTACACAGGCGCGCACCTTAGAGGGAACGTTGGTCGTGGCCGTAATAAATTTAATTTCTGCAAGAAGGAATCAATAATAATTAATCAAAAATGTTCATAACGAGCGCATAAAAAATGTTTACAACCTTCTAAACAAGTTCCTCAACATGATAATAGCCCTCTAGACATGCATGAACTCCTTTCATTCACCTTTGCTCTCTTTAAATCCAATATAGCAATACTGCCTAAGGCTGAGCCAATCAGTGGCCACGATACTGAACAGTTTGGTCTAATCTGTAATATTGCTATTTTTTTAGTTCATTTAGTAACCATTCTTATGCATGCTAAATTTAGGACCCCCAAAACTGTAGATTAGGCTCTAAAAAAAAAAAGAAAGAAGCGCGAGGGGTCAAATGTACTCCTCTTTTTCAAGAATGACTGTGTGTGACGGGAAGAAAAGCTCCGGCTCGTTTTTCATGTGTTGCAGACAAGCAACGTGCTTCTGACATTTGACTTTTATATTAACATGAGTGCTAACAAGAGAGGTCCTGGCTGGTCCACGGGTATAATTGTGTATCATGGGGTTGTCATGGCAACAACCAAAATACTACAGTGTTCTCCTGATGACAAGCTGGTGTAGCATCCATATGTTTTGGTAGCTACAAGCGGTAGAAAACGGATGGATGGATAGTTTTCTAGAGACTCAAGCTTTGGAAGTAAAAAAAAAATAAAAAAAATGTATGACTTATTTTTAACACTTTTATTGGTGAGGCAGTTTTGCATACAGTAGTAGCCATTCTTATGCATGCTACATTTAAGACCCCCCAAACTGTAGAATAGGCTTTACAAAAAGAAATAAGCGTGAAGTGACGAGGGGTCGACTGTACTCCTCTTTTTCAAGAATGACTGTGTGTGACGGGAAGAAAAGCTCCGGCTCGTTTTTCGTGTGTTGCAGACAAGCAACATGTTTCTGACATCTGACTTTTTTATTAACATGGGTGGTAAAAAGAGAGGTCCTGGCTGGTCCACGGGTATAAGTGTAACGTGGGGTTGTCATGGCAACAACCAAAATACTACAGTGTTCTCCTGATGACAAGCTGGTGTAGCATCCATATGTTTTAGCGTTGTTAGTTTTCTAGAGACTTGAGCTTTGAAAGTAAAAAAAAAATAAAATAAAATGTAAGACTTATTTTTAACACTTTAATACACATTAAAATGTCAAAAATGCTCAAAAATAATAATGAATTAAAATCAATGTGTTGTGAATTATTGCCCTACATCAAATATTCCTCTTTTAAGAAATGGGGTAAAATATGACATATTTTGCCATGAAAAAAAGTTTTGACAAAAAGGGCAAAAAACATAGACAAAAATAAAATACAATATTTTTGACAGCTAGATCTAAAGTGGATCTTGAGAAATTAATATATTTATTTTTAATTTTTTTAATTTTTTATTGAGACAAATATTATTTATGTATTTAATATTTGTTTACATACTATGGTATATTATTTGTTTATTATTTATTTGTGCACTGTTGTGTTACAGAGAACAAGGAAATAGGATAACATTGCGACGGTACGAAAAGGGGGGTAGGATTAAATAAGCTCAGCTTCTTCCTACTCCTTTTCGGACGCGCTGTAGTGAAACAACTGGAAATATGCGACGAATGACATTTGTGTTGTATGCGCGTTTCGAAATCAACTGAAACTGAATATTTATGACTGAGACCCTTCTTGGTCTCAGGGACCAAACTTGATGGACCCTAAAGTTAAAAAAATAAATATTGTAGCACTTTAGTATGGGGAACATACTCACCATTAATTAGTTGCTTATTAAAGTAACAAAGACTTAATTTCGAGTTATTTGGACACTAGGGGAACATATAAGGGTTAAGGTTACTAATAAGCAATTATTCTGAGGGTATTGATTACTGTTTGTATAATAAGGTCATTAGGGATGATGCTCGAAACCGGTTTTCCCGGTTGTTCGATAAGAAAATAACCGAGTCCTCGGACTCGAATCCCTTTTTGAGAAACGGTACCCGTTATCGAGACACGCACTTTAATGTGGAAATTTGATGTTAGTGCAGCCCGCGAGTTTTGAATGAATGGCGCTTGATAGCGTCATACTTGCCAACCCTCTCATTTTTCCCGGGAGACTCCCGAATATCAGAGCGTGATGACACTGCATTTGGCGCCCTCTACAGTCTGCCCTAACAGTGTACCTGCTCGACCACACATAGAATGCAATTTCAGCTTGCTCACGTAAGTGACAGCAAGGCGTACTAACTCAGCAGCCACACATCTTACATTGACGGTACCAATACCCAGAATCCCATGCAGCCCTAACTCTTCCGCTCAACCAACGCACGGAGAGGGGGGGGTTGATGTGTGGGGGGATTTGGTGGTAGCGAGGGTGTATAATGTAGACCGGAAGAGTTAGGGCTGCATGGGATTCTGGGTAATGGTTGTGTTGTGTTTATGTTGTGTTACGGTGGGATGTTCTCCAGAAATGTGTTTTTCATTCTTTTTTGGTGTGGGTTCACAGTGTGGCGCATATTTGTAACGTAACAATGTTAAAGTTGTTTGATACGGCTACCGTCAGTGTAAGCTGTGTGGCTGATGACTAAGTATGCTTTGCTGTCTCCTGTGTGTGCAAGTAATAACAACATGCAACATGTGGCTGGACTGGCACGCTGTATGTAAATGCTATAGAGGACAATTACTGCAGTGCAATTAGGGCACGCCCTTTATTTAGTACTTACAGTGTAAATAGGATTATTTTTTCCCTGGGAGTAATCTATGAGGGACACTGAGATCCATAAATCTTCTGGGAAAATCGGGGGGGTCGGCATGTATGTAGCTGAGCCGCATCAGAGTGGTCAAGGAGCCGCGGGTTGCCGACCCCTGCCCTAGCTCATAACATCTTTCCCCCTATAAAGAAATAATGTTAACTCAATAAAGTGTATTTCTTTTTTTAGCTTTAACTTTTCATTTTTTAGCATTGTAACCACATTTGCAAACAACTTTTCTCTTCATAGAGTTTTCTTTCTTTCTTTAAAGTGCAAAAATGTCAAAGCATCATAACAAACAGTTATGTCAAATAGCAGCAGAATTGCACTTTTTGGAGAGCTGTATTATTTCCAATTTTGTGCCCAAGGGACTGATTTTATTTAACACTATATTATTATTTATACACCTATAGTGATCACAGAGACAGCTTGTTTTTGTGCTACTGTATATATTTGTTTTTCTGAAAAATCTCACTTAATATTCTTTGGGTAACAACAGTCAATGTTTATTTATTTTATTGTATTTTTTTAGGGGGGTAACAGTCAATATTTATTTATTTATTAGATTAAATTGTTTTCTTATATAATAAAAGTGAGCTTTTGTTAAACCAAATATTGTGTGTTTTTTTCCATATACAACAACCTATCTGGACTCGATAAGAGAATCGATTAGGAATCGGTTCGATAAGAGAATTCGATAATAGGCTCGAACTCGATAATTTCTTATCAAACATCATCCCTAAAGGTCATGCAGAATAAGGCATTAATAAGTACTTAATAATGACTAATTAAGAGCCAATATGTTACAAATGTGCATGTTAATAGGCAATTAATTAATGGTGGGACATGTGTTCCCCATACTAAACAAATTGACTGTATGGGTTTTGAAACTCAAAACTATTAAAATCCAAATGCTTTGATTTCAGTGCAAAAAGTTAGGACACCCCTGCTTCGGACTGAGAACCCCCCCCCTGTAGTGACTTTCGGGCTCGGGGGCCCGCATGATGACCCGCATGCAAAGAGACATCACAGCCCGTCAGAGTAATTACACTTTTGACGCTGATTGCCTCCCATCCCGACTCGTGGCCCTCATTAAATCACATTAACCCTAATTACCATCTCTGGCCCCTCTTGAAGACCCACGTGGTACAATTCCACTCCTGGAGGCTTCTTTCATCCTTTCTAGCCCCGCGTCCAGGATGCCAGGGAGTTTGAAACTGTCTTCACCTCAGGAATGGTTTCCTTGAAGGGCCTCGTCTGTCTCCACTCTCGCTCTTTTTACATCCACCTCCTGATTGGTCGGAGAAGGGAGGGTGTTGTAGCAGCGAGGAGAAGGTGGGGAAGGGGCTTTTATTGTGCGCTACTTTTCATTTTTTAGCTCGTGATATCATTCAACGGCGCGGAAACCCCAAAATGAGCCTCGCCACCAGATGTGTTCCAGTGCAGATAAGGTCTTGAAAGACGGACGTTTATTATTGTGCAGCCTTTGGTGTGGCTTAGAACCAAACCTGCATGAAACGCTGAGTGATGCCTTTCACTTAGGAACCAAAAACAAACACCAGAAGTACAAGCTCAAAGTGCGGCGAAAGGCTTCGGTAGCGATAAATACATTTGCTGCAAAGATGTTTTTATAATTACAACTTATTACCAAACGTGCTCTGCACTTATGTACATGACTGTATATGTCATTTATTGTCAACTTTAAAGCAGGGGTCCCCAAACGTTTTGACTCGGGGGCCGCATTGGGTTAAAAAATTTGGCCGGGCTGTAAAAAAATTTAAAAAAAAAAAAATAAAAAAAAAAAAAAAATATATATATATATATATATATATATATATATATATATATATATATATATATATATATATATATATATATATATATATATATATATATATATATATATATATATATATATATATATATATATATATAATATATATATATATATATATATATATATATATAATATATATATATATATATATATATATATATATATATATATATATATATATATATATATAACCACCACCTTGCCCACTAGAAATAAACAAAAGACTCAAAATAATCCACATAGTCAGAACCCATTTTGGGTTTTCTCACGCACGAGCACACATACCAGTGCAAAAAACAAATTGTGAACAAAGTGATCGCTCCTTCTGCCAGTTATTAGTGATAACCACCACCTTGCCCACTATAAATAAACAAAAAGACTCAAAATAATCCACATAGTCAGAACCCATATTGTGTTTTTTCATGCACGAGCACACATACCAGTGCACAAAACAGATTGTGAACAATGTAAACGCTCCTCCTGCCAGTTATTAGTGATAACCACCACCTTGCCCACTATAAATAAACAAAAAGACTCAAAATAATCCACATAGTCAGAACCCATATTGTGTTTTTTCATGCACAAACACACATACCAGTGCGCAAAACAGATTGTGAACAAAGTGATCGCTTCTTCTGCCAGTTATTAGTGATAACCACCACCTTGCCCACTAGAAATAAACAAGACTCAAAATAATCCACAAAGTCAGAACCCATTTTGGGTTTTCTCACGCACGAGCACATATACCAGTGCACAAAACAAATTGTGAACAAAGTGATCGCTCCTTCTGCCAGTTATTAGTGATAACCACCACTTTGCCCACTATAAATAAACAAAAAGACTCAAAATAATCCACATAGTCAGAACCCATATTGTGTTTTTTCATGCACGAGCACACATACCAGTGCACAAAACAGATTGTGAACAATGTAAACCCTTCTCCTGCCAGTTATTAGTGATAACCACCACCTTGCTCACTATAAATAAACAAAAAGACTCAAAATAATCCACATAGTCAGAACCCATAATGTGCTTTCTCATGCACGAGCACACACACCAGTGCGCAAAACAGATTGTGAACAATGTGACCGCTCTTCCTGCCAGTTATTAATGATAACCACCATCTTGCCCACTAGGAATAAACAAAAGACTCAAAATAATCCACATAGTCAGAACCCATTTGGGGTTTTCTCACGCACGAGCACATATACCAGTGCACAAAACAAATTGTGAACAATGTAAACCCTCCTCCTGCCAGTTATTAGTGATAACCACCACCTTGCTCACTATAAATAAATAAAACAACTCCAAATAATCCAGAGTCAGAACCCATAATGTGCTTTCTCATGCATGAGCACACTTACCAGTGCGCAAAACAAATTGTGAACAAAGTGATCGCTCCTTCTGCCAGTTATTAGTGATAACCACCACCTTGCCCACTATAAATAAACAAAAAGACTCAAAATAATCCACATAGTCAGAACCCATATTGTGTTTTTTCATGCACGAACACACATACCAGTGCGCAAAACAGATTGTGAACAAAGTGATCGCTCCTTCTGCCAGTTATTAGTGATAACCACCACCTTGCCCACTAGAAATGAACAAAACAACTCCAAATAATCCACAAAGTCAGAACCCATAATGTGCTTTCTCATGCACGAGCACACATACCAGTGCGCAAAACAAATTGTGAACAAAGTGATCGCTCCTTCTGCCAGTTATTAGTGATAACCACCACCTTGCCCTCTAGAAATTAACAAAACGACTCCAAATAATCAGCAAAGTCAGAACCCATAATGTGCTTTCTCATGCACGAGCACACAAACCAGTGCGCAAAACAGATTAACAATGTGACCACTCCTCCTGCCAGTTATTAATGATAACCACCATCTTGCCCACTAGAAATAAACAAAAGACTCAAAATAATCCACATAGTCAGAACCCATAATGTGCTTTCTCATGCACGAGCACACACACCAGTGCGCAAAACAGATTGTGAACAATGTGACCGCTCTTCCTGACAGTTATTAATGATAACCACCATCTTGCCCACTAGAAATAAATTAAACAACTCCAAATAATCCGCAAAATCAGAACCTATAATGTGCTTTCTCATGCACGAGCACACATACCAGTGCGCAAAAAAAATTGTGAACAAAGTGATCGCTCCTTCTGCCAGTTATTAGTGATAACCACCACCTTGCCCACTAGAAATTAACAAAACGACTCCAAATAATCCGCAAAGTCAGAACCCATAATGTGCTTTCTCATGCACGAGCACACACACCAGTGCGCAAAACAGATTGTGAACAATGTGACCGCTCTTCCTGCCAGTTATTCATGATAACCACCATCTTGCCCACTAGAAATAAATAAAACAACTCCAAATAATCCAGAGTCAGAACCCATAATGTGCTTTCTCATGCACGAGCACACACACCAGTGCGCAAAACAAATTGTGAACAAAGTGATCGCTCCTTCTGCCAGTTATTAGTGATAACCACCACCTTGCCCACTAGAAATTAACAAAACGACTCCAAATAATCCGCAAAGTCAGAACCCATAATGTGCTTTGTCATGCACGAGCACACATACCAGTGCGCAAAACAAATTGTGAACAAAGTGATCGCTCCTTCTGCCAGTTATTAGTGATAACCACCACCTTGCCCTCTAGAAATAAACAAAACCACTCCAAATAATCCGCAAAGTCAGAACCCATATTGTGCTTTCTCATGCACGAGCACACAAACCAGTGCGCAAAACAGATTAACAATGTGCCCACTCCTCCTGCCAGTTATTAATGATAACCACCATCTTGCCCACTAGAAATGAACAAAACAACTCCAAATAATCCGCAAAGTCAGAACCCATAATGTGCTTTCTCATGCACAAGCACACACATCAGTGCGCAAAAGAGATTACGAATAAAGTGGTAGCTTCTCCCGGCAGTTATTAGTGATAACTGCCACCTTGTTTAGTAGAATGAACTCAAAAGACTCAGAACAATACACAGAATCAGCACATATAGTGTTATCGTTATAAAAGTAGTGAATACCATCTCAAAACAAAAATGCACACAGAGATATATTGGATGTAAATCAATAATTTCCTTGTTCATGACCACTTTTGTTTTTATTTTGTATTTTTATTTTTGGCTGCTGGATTTGTTTTGGCATACATTTTCCATGGCGTTTTGATCATTTAACATTTGTATTGAATATTGGAATCTAAAGTATTTAAGTCCGCCTTAAGAACCGCACATGCATTGCTTTCTATTTAGACTGAACCCAATCAAAGATTTGAACATGAACAGCTGTTACCTTCTGTTTGTGTTAGACATTATTCGCTGGTTTGTGATCACCAGGTGGGATCATTAGGACAAATAGACTGATATCCTGCTGCAGCATTTATTCAACTATTTGTTTTTCATCAGAAGTGCTCCAACACTGCGCTCCGTGGCCTGCTGTTATGGCACTGTCATATTTTCCCCTCATAAATGCTGGACATGGAATGGTGTGAGATTGTTGTTTGCACCCTGAGCAGGAAATGAAACACTAAAGGAAAGGAGGGATGGAGGGGAAGGTGTGGGTTTCTTTCTTTCTTTCTTTCTTTTCTGTCTTTTTCTCTTTTTCTTTCTTTACTTTCTACTTTCTTTCCGTCTTTCTTTGTATTTTATTTTTTCTTTCTTTCTATTTTCATTCTTTCTTTTTCAGTTCTTTCTTTCATTTCTTTCTTTCTTTCTTTCTTTCTTTTTTCTGTCTTTCTTTGTATTTTTTTTTCTTTATTTCTATTTTCATTCTTTTTTTTCTTTCTATTTTCTTTCTGTAATTCTTTCTTTCATTCTTTCTTTTTTCTTTTTGTCTGTCTTTCTTTGTATTTTTCTTTTTTGTTTATTTCTATTTTCAGTCTTTTTTCTTGCTATTTTCTTTCTTTCTTTCTTTCTTTCCTTTCTTTCTGTATTTATTTCTGTCTAATTCTTTCTTTCTTTCTTTTTCTTTCTTTTCTTTCTTTCTTTCAATTTTTTTTCTTTCTTTCTTTGTCCTTTCTTTCTTCTTTCTTTTCTTTCTTTCTTTATATTTTCTTTCTTTCTTTCTTTCTTTAGTTGTTTTCTTTCTATTTTCATTATTTCATTTTCTTTTGTTTTCTTTCTTTTTTCTTTCTTTCTTTATTTTTTTCTTTGTCCTTTTTTTCTTTTTTTCTTTGTATTTTCTTTTAATTTTTTCTTCCTTTCTTTCTTTTTTCTTTTTTTTCTGTTTTTGTATTTTTCTTTGTTTTTTTCTTTCTATTTTCATTCTTTTTTTCTTTCTATTTTCTTTCTTTCTTTCTTTGTTTCTTTTTCTTTCATTATTTCTTTATTTCCTACTTTCTTTTTTATTTATTTCTGTCTTTAGTTTTCTTTTTCCTTTCTTTCTTTCTTTCTTTCTTTCTTTCTTTCTTTCTTTCTTGCTTTCTTTCTTTCTTTCTTTCTTTCTTTCTTTCTTTCTTTCTTTCTTTGTATGTTCTTTATTTAGTTTTTTTCTTTCTATTTTCATTCTTTCTTTTTCTTTCTTTCTAACTTTTTTCTTTCTGTCCTTTTTTCTTTCTTTCAATGTTTTTCTTTGTTTCTTTGTCCTTCTTTCTTTCTTTCTTGGTAATGACTATAGAGCGCACTGGTATGTAAGCCACACCCACTAAATTCTAGAAGAATTTGTTTTTCCATATATTAGCCACACCGGACTATAAGCTGCAGATATATACGTTGCGAAATGAGTTGTTTACGCAGAAATATTTTGTAAATGTTTATTTACATACCTTAATTGTTTCCAAACCGTGCTTGTAACACGGCAGTAAAACAGAACTAATCGTCATGGGCCCATCAGCAGCGGAAGCTAACTCTCCAATCATCTAAGCAGACTTATTAACCCCACTGCGACGTTTTGGTGAATTTACTCAACTGAAACAATAAAAAAAGAAGGCCATTGTAAGTTAATAACATAAACAAAGACACTCGTAAACGTGTTAGCATTTTAGCTAATGCTAATGACGCTTGCTTCGTTACATTACGATAGCACGTTCAAATATGTTTGAAAACACTCCTACAGACCTCACAAATGTAAGTGAGAATTGTTTTAGTTATATTGTAAAACTTACAAACTTTTGCTTGGCGTGATGAATAAGGAATCCATACGAGTAGAAACGCTACGAACAGCACTTCTACTTACGGTTCACAGCTCAGTTCGAACAGAAAGGGCAATGCAGCACCTGCAGTGAGCAAACTCATCCAAAAGACGGCAACCACAGCACAAACAATAACACACCTATCTTGTGTATTTGCTTGGGTTTTTTGTCAAAGCTATTTGCATTATGACCGTCAGTGAAGAAAAATCCATAAATCAGGCGCACCATTTTATAAGCCGCAGGGTTTAAAGTCTTGGATCATACACAATATTTGAGTTCCTGCAGTTAGGGCCTGATCTACTAAGATCCAAACAACAAGTACTAAATTGTGTTGCATGTGCTATCAGTGGGCGTGTTACCGGCGTTCTACTGAGACTGCGTGTGCAATTGATAAGGTGTGCAGGCTGCCCTAATGTACTACGAGTCGTCACCATGGAGACACTCATTTTCCGTACAAATGGCATCATGCTCCAAACCGTGGTGCTTTGCTATGTTGTGAAATATGCAGCGCACTACTATAATCTTTGACACCTTTTCTGGGCTATGTAGAAACACAAGCAACACTTTTATTAGCACGCCGAATGTGCACTCTGGGAGACGCCGATTGTGCAATAAGAAAAAAAAGCAGTGCAATAATGCATCTGTTATGTTGCAGATGCAAGAAAATGCATGTTGCAAGATTTTTTTCGCATGTATGTATGAAATAAACGGCAATAAAAAAACAACTGACACCATTGTTTTGGTGTCCGCTGTCACCAAATCGGCCCTTTCGTCATTTATTAATTTATCGGCTGACGCAAAACAGTTTCAGCCTTGATGAATCACAATGCGAGTGCTAAATGATTACATTTATATATATACATATGATAATCATGATATATTCTGCATTTACAAGAAGACAGACAAGACAGGTAATATTACCTTTATTCTGTCACTGCTGTGTTGTGCAAAATACTTCTTAATAAATGAGCATGTGTTTAAAGAGAGCTACCGTTTGCGTTCCGTTTTCTCATGCACTCCAAATCATTATTAAACATGAATAAATACAACTTAAAGGAATTTTAGGAATAAATAACATCCTCTTTCGAATTACTGTCTGCTTCCAATTAACGCCCGGACTTCTTTGCACTTTAGGTAAATAAACGCCAAGAGCATGTCCAAAATTTCCCAGTAAGTGCAACATTTAGAAAAGTAAAAGGGCGCTTTTGATACATTTTGTTCATAAAATCAGCTAAAAGCTGCTAAATCCAACCAATCCAAGGCCAAATTATACCAAAAAAACAAAGAAAAGCAAGCAATTTGGACGCTCTTTATTTACAGTGTTTAAGGATGGAAATATTATTCTGAAAATGTATTAATATTTTGATTGTTTTTATATGGAGTAGATGGAGTCAACACGCCCGGACTTCTTTGCACTTTAGGTAAATAAACGCCAAGAGCATGTCCAAAATTTCCCAGTAAGTGCAACATTTAGAAAAGTAAAAGGGCGCTTTTGATACATTTTGTTCATAAAATCAGCTAAAAGCTGCTAAATCCAACCAATCCAAGGCCAAATTATACCAAAAAAACAAAGAAAAGCAAGCAATTTGGATGCTCTTTATTTACAGTGTTTAAGGATGGAAATATTATTCTGAAAATGTATTAATATTTTGATTGTTTTTATATGGAGTAGATGGAGTCAACACGCCCGGACTTCTTTGCACTTTAGGTAAATAAACGCCAAGAGCATGTCCAAAATTTCCCAGTAAGTGCAACATTTAGAAAAGTAAAAGGGCGCTTTTGATACATTTTGTTCATAAAATCAGCTAAAACCTGCTAAATCCAACCAATCCAAGGCCAAATTATACCAAAAAAACAAAGAAAAGCAAGCAATTTGGACGCTCTTTATTTACAGTGTTTAAGGATGGAAATATTATTCTGAAAATGTATTAATATTTTGATTGTTTTTATATGGAGTAGATGGAGTCAACACTTTGAAGTTTCCTTTTTTTTTTTTTTAAAGCACATTCTACATATTTTTCGCCCAAATTATCGTATTTTAGAGCGCGCCAGGACTATAAACCGCACCCACTAAATTTTAGAAGAAACTTTTTTTTTTCGTGCCAACAATTTGAGGGTTCCTGGTTCGATCCGCAGCTTCCGCCGTCCGAGTCACGTTCGTTGTGTCCTTGAGCAAGACACGTCACCCTTGCTCCTGATGGGTCATGGTTAGGGCCTTGGGGTGTGAATGTGTGTGTGAATGGGTGAATGTGGAAATAGTGTCGAAGCGCTTTGAGTACTTTGAAGGTAGGAAAGCGCTATACAAGTATAACCCTCGATACTACTATGATTACATTGATATCTTTTGGCATCACAATATCTTTTTTCGTTTTTTTTTTCAATTTATATTATGTTTATAAACACATGAGGACTTAAATTATGACCAATGTATGATCCTGTAACTACTTGGAGTCGGCGTGGCAAGGTTGGGAGCGTGGCCGTGCCAGCAACCTGAGGGTTCCTGTTTCGATCCCCACCCATCAACCTCGTCATGTCCGTTGTGTCCTTGAGCAAGACACTTCACCCTTGCTCCTGATGGGTCCTGGTTAGCGCCTTGCATGGCAGCTCCCGCCATCAGTGTGTGAATGTGTGTGTGAATGGGTGAATGCGGAAATAGTGTCAAAGCGCTTTGAGTACCTTGAAAGTAGAAAAGCGCTATAACCCTTTTTAAAAAAAAATGTTTTACTTGGTATCGGATTGATACCCAAATTTGTGGTATCATCCAAAACTAATGTAAAATATCAAACAACAGAAGAATAAGTGATTATTACTTTTTAACAGAAGTGCAGATAGAACATGTTAAAAGAGAAAGTAAGCGGATATTAACAGTAAATGAACAAGTACATTAATAATTCATTTTCTACCACTTGTCCTTAATAATTTTGACAAAATAATAGAATGATAAATGACACAATATGTTACTGCATATGTCAGCAGCTAAATTAGGAGCCTTTGTTTGTTTACTTACTAATAAAAGACAAGTTGTCTTGTATGTTCACTATTTTATTTAAGGACAAACTCGCAATAAGAAACATGTTTAATGTACCCTAAGACTTGTTAAAATAAAGCCAATAAACTGGGTAACACATGGCACACTGACAAAGCTTAACCTATTTCGACTATAACAATCTACAAGGTTAATATAGGTTGCTTCTCTTTCTTCCCCTCCATTTTTCTGCATTCTTTCGTATCTCTAGGTATCATTACGTATGTGTATTGTTGCATTTGGACAACTGTATTGTTGATAATAAAGGTAAATTGGTATTGTTCATTATCATTAGCGCTATTTCTATTAGTATCTGTATTGCTCCATTTGCAGTGTAATAATGCTCATTGTCATTTCTGTATTAGTTTTTATTTTTCGCTAACTGCTTATTTGCTATCACTTTTACCATACATGTCTTATTTGCTGATGTTGCTCTATTGTTGTTGTTGTTGTTGTTGTTATTGTTGT
>NC_084756.1:32471160-32491160 GCF_033978785.1 Entelurus aequoreus | reverse complement strand
TGTTTGCTAACAACCAGGCAAAATATATGAATTAATCACCGAAAAGTGGAGGAGCTTGTGGAAGTTGGAAAAATACAAGATTTTTGCACCTACACTATATTGCCACCTGCCTTGACTCACATATGAACTTGAAGTGCCATCCCATTCCTAACCCATAGGGTTCAATATGATGTGGGTAGGGATGTCCGATAATGGCTTTTTGCCGATATCCGATATGCCGATATTGTCCAACTCTTTAATTACCGATACCGATATCAACCGATACCGATATATGCAGTCGTGGAATTAACACATTATGCCTAATTTGGACAACCAGGTATGGTGAAGATAAGGTACTTTTTAAAAAAAATGAATCAAATAAAATAAGATAAATAAATTAAAAACATTTTCTTGAATAAAAAAGAAAGTAAAACAATATAAAAACAGTTACATAGAAACTAGTAATGAATGAAAATGAGTAAAATTAACTGTTAAAGGTTAGTACTATTAGTGGACCAGCAGCACGCACAATCATGTGTGCTTACGGACTGTATCCCTTGCAGACTGTATTGATATATATTGATATATAATGTAGGAACCAGAATATTAATAACAGAAAGAAACAACCCTTTTGTGTGCATGAGTGTAAATGGGTGGGGGAGGTTTTTTGGGTTGGTGCACTAATTGTAAGTGTATCTTGTGTTTTTTATGTGGATTTAATTTAAAAAAAAACTAAAAAAAACAACGATACTGATAATAAAAAACCGATACCGATAATTTCCGATATTACATTTTAACGCATTTATCGGCCGATAATATCGGCAGACCGATATTATCGGACATCTCTAGATGTGGGTCCACCTTTTGCAGCTATTACAGCTTCAACTCTTCTGGGAAGGCTGTCCACAAGGTTGCGGAGTATGTTTATAGGAATTTTCCACCATTCTTCCAAAAGCGCATCGGTGAGGTCACACACTGATAGCCTGGCTCTCAGTCTCCGTTCTAATTCCTCCCAAAGGTGTTCTATCGGGTTCAGGTCAGGACTCTGTGCAGGCCAGTCAAGTTCATCCACACCAGACTCTGTCATCCATGTCTTTATGGACCTTGCTTTGTGCACTGGTGCACAGTCATGTTGGAAGAGGAAGGGGCCCGCTCCAAACTGTTCCCACAAGGTTGGGAGCATGGAATTGTCCAAAATGTTTTTGGTATCCTGGAGCATTCAAAGTTACACTACCGTTCAAAAGTTTGGGGTCACATTGAAATGTCCTTATTTTTGAAGGAAAAGCACTGTACTTTTCATCGAAGATAACTTTAAACTAGTCTTAACTTTAAAGAAATACACTCTATACCAGGGGTCACCAACCTTTTTGACACCAAGAGCTACTTCTTGGGTAGTGATTAATGCGAAGGGCTACCAGTTTGATACACACTTAAATAAATTGCCAGAAATAGCCAATTTGCTCAATTTACCTTTAACTCTATGTTATTATTAATAATTAATGTTTTTTACACTTAATTGAACGGTTTAAAAGAGGAGAAAACACGAAAAAAATGACAATTAAATTTTGAAACATAGTTTATCTTCAATTTCGACTCTTTAAAATTCAAAATTCAACCGAAAAAAAGAAGAGAAAAACTAGTTAATTCGAATCTTTTTGAAAAAATTAATAAAATAATCTATGGAACATCATTAGTAATTTTTCCTGATTAAGATTAATTTTAGAATTTTGATGACATGTTTTAAAAAGGTTAAAATCCAATCTACACTTTGTTAGAATATATAACAAATTGGACCAAGCTATATTTCTAACAAAGACAAATCATTATTTCTTCTAGATTTTCCAGAACAACAATTTTAAAAGAAATTCAAAAGACTTTGAAATAAGATTTAAATTTGATTCCACAGATTTTCTAGATTTGCCAGAATAATTTTTTTGAAGAATTAGTTTGAAGAAATATTTCACAAATATTCTTCGTCGAAAAAACAGAAGCTAAAATGAAGAATTAAATTAAAATGTATTTATTATTCTTTACAATAAAAATTTTTTTTTTACTTGAACATTGATTTAAATTGTCAGGAAAGAAGAGGAATGAATTTAAAAGGTAAAAAGGTATATGTCATTAAAAATCCTAAAATCATTTTTAAGGTTTTTTTTTTCTCTAAAATTGTCTTTCTGAAAGTTATAAGAAGCAAAGTAAAAACATTTATGAATTTATTTAAACAAGTGAAGACCAAGTCTTTAAAATATTTTCTTGGATTTTCAAATTCTATTTGAGTTTTGTCTCTCTTAGAATTAAAAATGTCGGGAAAAGCGAGACCAGCTTGCTAGTAAATAAATACAATCTAAAAAATAGAGGCAACTCACTGGTAAGTGCTGCTATTTGAGCTATTTTTAGAACAGGCCAGCGGGCTACTCATCTGGTCCTTACGGGCTACCTGGTGCCCGCGGGCACCACGTTGGTGAACCCTGCTCTATACATTGCTAATGTGGTAAATGACTATTCTAGCTGCAAATGTCTGGTTTTTGGTGCAATATCTACATAGGTGTATAGAGGCCCATTTCCAGCAACTATCACTCCAGTGTTCTAATGGTGCAACGTGTTTGCTCATTGGCTCAGACAGCTAATTGATGATTAGAAAACCCTAGTGCAATCATGTTCACACATCTGAAAACAGTTTAGCTCGTTACAGAAGCAGATTGAGTTTCTGGAGCATCACATTTGTGGGGTCAATTAAACGCTCAAAATGGCCAGAAAAAGAGAACTTTCATCTGAAACTCGACAGTCTATTGTTGTTCTTAGAAATGAAGGCTATTCCACAAAAATGTTTGGGTGACCCCAAACTTGTGAACGGTAGTGTATTTTCACTGGAACTAAGGGGCCAAGCTCAACTCCTGGAGTGGGCTCCTTCCTCTTCCAACATCGGCCTTTTCATATAAAGCCCTAAAGGAATGGAATGACCTCACAACAAACTTGAAAAGTCTAACAGATTACTCTTCATTCACAATTGAAGTTAAAAAGTGGCTTCGGAGCAATCAAAGCAGCTCACACGGTCAATAAGGTGGCCACCTTGTTTGACATGTCAACTTAATGTGTATTATATTTATCCATGAGAGCATTTTTGTTGTAAAATTGTGAGGTGATGTAAACAAGAGCATGTATTGTCTTTGTGTGATGATGTAAATGAGGTGTGGTTGTATTGTATCTTAAGTATGTGTCCATGAAAGGGCATTGTATGACTTTTTTCTTAATACTTGTGTATGATTTTATTGTCATAATTTTATTGCGTGATTTTTGTATCCCTTTAATTTAGGTAGCCAGGGACTGCAGATGGAAATGAGCTATTTAGCTATAATCTGGTACAGAACATATCTGTCTTTGAGCTTTATTTTTCTGTGCATTGTCCCTTCCAATAAAGACTAAACTAAACTAAACATGACTGTGCACCAGTGCACAAAGCAAGGTCCATAAAGACACGGATGACAGAGTCTGGTGTGGATGAACTTGACTGGCCTGCACAGAGTCCTGACCTGAACCTGATAGAACACGTTTGGGATGATATAGAACGGAGACTGAGAGCCAGGCCATCAGTGTGTGACCTCACCAATGCGCTTTTGGAAGAATGGTGGAAAATTCCTATAAACGCACTCCGCAACCTTGTGGACAGCCTTCCCAGAAGAGTTGAAGCTGTAATAGCTGCAAAAAGGTGGACCCACATCATATTGAACCCTATGGGTTAGGAATGGGATGGCACTTCAAGTTCATACGTGAGTCAAGGCATGTGGCCAAATTCTTTTGGCTATATATTGTATTTGGAATGCCGGTCTAACTAAATACAATCCAAAAAAATCTCCCTTTTTTTTCCAGCTCAAATGAAAATGTTTGGCTGCAATATACGGTTGTTTATATTTGCAATACAGCACGCATTGTGCTGCTAAAATGACTTTTTTGATGTAGTGCTCTCCTTTTTGACATTTCACATTGCAGCTTCTGAAGCGTGGATTTTCTGCAGCCCCCCCCCCCACACCTCCATTATGGATGCACGGCGGCGCTATTGAGCGTAAATTGGCTTCTCTGCCATTTTGACTGACTGAGCCACATCACAAGCTATAATACGGTGGTATAAATCCTTGTTGTGGCTCACGTGCGACCCTACAAAAAGTGAAGGCGTCGCTAAGCTCTCCGCAGTTTTGACGGAGCGATTGAATTACGCACAAAAAGATGCAACTCGCGTGGGGGGAAAAAAAAAAAACACAAAAAAAAAAACCGCTTTCAAACGCGTACAAATATTCTCACATTCTTCCGCGAGAGGAAACCGTCGACAGCAGTGAAATTGGACCCGACGGTTTACATCAAAAAGTCTCCGAGGCAATGTTTTTACAGAAACATTTCACATTATCCGAAACGAGGAGCAGATTTTAGGCCAGCTGTCGTAAGAATGAACATGCTCGAAATGTGCAGTCTGACAAAAACTTATTAAACTTATTGGGTAAAACTATACTCAAATATCTTCACTTTTTGTCCATGTGAAGTAATTTTGAGCTATTTCTTTTAGGCAATAATATACATACCTTATGTATTGAGCAAAAAAAAAAATTGAGCAAAAATAGATGATTTATGTCTATTACCTGACCGCTTCTATGTTAGCTACCTCTCTTTGTTTATAATGTATATTTTCTGCTGGATCTACTCTCTATTTTAAGCTGCCCTTTTTTTTCTTTTTTTGCTGCAGCTGTTGCATATACTGTAATATTGTACATGGTAATTGGGATTTGTTATATATTGTATAAATTATATAATAATATAATATATCAGTATATATTATATTCTGTATATATATTATATTTTATATTGCTACTGTGGTACATTTTTAGTCTACTTAATACCGGCATTATCCTTTCCATCCTTTGAAACTGAGCTACTGTGTGAAACAATTTATCTTGTGGCTTGTTGTTAATTAGTTCATTATTGCCTTCAAATATTGTTTTTCACATAATAACCAATTTTATTTCACTTACATTTTTTTAATCAATTTTAATAATTAATTAAATTATGTCGACTCCTAGTAAACCAGTTTTATTTCATTTTATTTTCCTTCATGTTGGAATACAAATATGCTGTGTTTTCACATAATAAACATTTGTATTTTGCTTTAAAAACATTTAATTACATTATGATTTTTTTTTTAATTAAGTTTATTTCTGTTAAGTGGAGACATCTACTAAACCACTGTGATTTCATTTTTATAATGTTCCTTCATGTTTGAATACACATTTTTTGTATTCTTCACGTAATTAAAACACTCCTATTTCACTTTAAAAGCCGTAGTTACATTTTAACAATCGAATATTAAAAATACATAAAATATATTACTGATAAGTGGAGAGTTCGACTAAACAAATGTTATTAATTGTGTGTTATTTTCCTTTATGTTTAAAAACAAACATTTTTGGGTGTTCACATAATAAACATCATTATTTTACTTTGTAAACATTTGATTTATTTTAATAAATTTAAAAAAAAAAACATAAATTATATTACTGTTAAGTGTAGACTTCTACTGAACTAATCTTATTTTATTTTTAAAATGTTCTTCATGTTTGAATACAAAATGCAATACAAATGTTTGTTTTTCACATAATAAGCATTTTTACTTTACTTTTAATCATTACTTTCTGAAAAATACATCAATTAAATTACTGTTAAGTGGAGATTTTACTCTATTTTTTTATTTTATTTTTTTTAATCTTCCTGACAGTACACTCTTACAAATATTTGAGTGTTTTCCACATTATGAACACTTCCATTTTATTAAAAATGTAAGTCAAATTGTTATAATTTTTAAAAACACATAAAATGTATTACTGTTAAGTGGAAACTTCTACTAAACTAATTTTACTTTATTGTTATTACATCCTTTAATGTTGTAATACAAATGTTTGTGTTTTTCACATAATAAAACATTTATTTTATTTTACTTTAAATTATTTAATTCAATGTTACTAATTATATCGCATCAATTATTTTACAGTACTCTACTGTACTCTTAGCAAAATTCCAATTTTAATAATGTTGTTCTTTTTAGACCAAATACAAATTAAAACTTTTATGCAATCATTTTGTAAGACGTACATTAATAGCTTTCTCTGGCAAGCAATACTTCTAAAATACAATAATGAATCAAATACTTCTGTTAACAATATGTACCATTGTACATTGCATACCACCCGCAACCCCAAAAGGGACAAGCGGTAGAAAATGGATGGATGGATGGATGGACATTGCATGCAAATATATAATCATCTCCATCATTGAGATGAATGAAGTGTCAACTTAAAACTTCTGTCTTGAATAAAATCATTCTGCAAATACAAATGTACATGTAGTATTGAATATTGCATGCAAATAAATAAACAAATAAAACATTGAGATGACTTTATAGTTTTAGTAAGTGGATAAAAGCAGGATTTTCCATGAAGTATTCTGGGCTCCTTGTTAGTGTGTACTGATAATGTACACATCATTGCAAATGTAATATATCACTATATTAATGATTACATTTGTTAATGGCATGACATAATTAGTAAAACCGTTCATTTTACTAATAATGAGTAATCAAATTAATTACTTTTACCTTGATGTAACACGGAAGTGGAACGCTACTTTTGATGTGGTTTTCTGTCAAACAACAAGACGACGTAACTGTGGCAAGTTCAATGCAGGAAATATATTTTTACTTGTGAAAGCAACGAGCCGCGCCGCACTAAAATAAACTTGATATCAAATGGGAAGAGGCATCACACTGCGACACAGCAGACAACAACATGCGCGCACGTACACAATGGGAATAATGAACAACAAATCAATGGTTGAAGTGACAAACTTTCCATCCAAACAATACACCGTTTGTTGACAAGAAGATATGACAGCCATGGAAGCATATTCAAGCTGGAACTCTAATATGAAAGATGTTTTTTTAAGTAAGGTAATCTAAACTTTCCTTATGAATTAATTACATTTATTAAAGAGTAATTTTGTTAGTAATTCATATACTTTTTTGGTTAAGTAACAAGTAACTATAATTGATTATTTTTCAAAAGTAATTTTTGCAACACTGCTGGCACTAAAGCACTGACAACACTTTTCTTTTCTTTGGAACAATGTATTGAAGTGACAAACCTTCCATCCAAACAATACACCGTTTGTTGACAAGAAGATATGACAGCCATGGAAGCACATTCAAGCTGGAACTCTAATATGAAAGATATTTTTAAATTTTTTTTAAGTAAGGTAATCTATACTTTCTTTATGAATTAATTACATGTATTAAAGAGTAATTTTGTTAGTAATTCCTATACTTTTTTGGTTAAGTAACAAGTAACTATAATTGATTATTTTTCAAAAGTAATTTTTGCAACACTGCTGGCACTAAAGCACTGACAACACTTTTCGTTTCTTTGGAACAATGATTGAAGTGACCAACCTTCTATCCAAACAATACACCGTTTGTTGACAAGAAGATATGACAGCCATGGAAGCATATTCAAGCTGGAACTCTAATATGAAAGATATTTTTAATTTTTTTTTAAGTAAGCTAATCTATACTTTCTTTATGAATTAATTACATGTATTAAAGAGTAATTTTGTTAGTAATTCCTATACTTTTTTGGTGAAGTAACAAGTAACTATAAGTGATTATTTTTCTAAAGTAATTTTTGCAACACTGCTGGCACTAAAGCACTGACAACACTTTTCTTTGGAACAATGATTGAAGTGACAAATCTTCCTTCCAAACAATACACCGTTTGTTGACAAGAAGATATACGACACCCATGGAAGCATAGTCAAGCTCTTTATTAACCCCAGGTAACACAATCCGGTGAAAAGATTCAAAAGAGCTGGCGTCAGAGCCGACAAACTCCCGCTGCTAACTGCTAAAGCTAACAAACACGCCGCCATTGGAAACCCTCAACGACATCACACTGCCTTATCAAAAGCACACACACACGTCTCTCAACTGCATATGCAAGATATTTAATTTTTAAATTTTTTTAAGTAAGGTATTAGATACTTTCCATCCATCCATTTTCTACCGTTTGTCCCTTTCCTTATTAATTAATTACATTTATTAAAGAGTAATTTCGTTAGTAATTCAAATACTTTTTGGGTTAAGTAACAAGTAACTATAATGGATTACTTTTTAAAAGTAATTTTTGCAACACTGCTGGCACTAAAGCACTGACAACACTTTTCTTTTCTTTGGAACAATGATTGAAGTGACAAACCTTCCATCCAAACAATACACCGTTTGTTGACAAGAAGATATATGGCAGCCATGGAATCACATTCAAGCTCTTTATTAACCCCAGGTAACACAATCCGGGGAAAAGATTCAAAAGAGCTGGCGTCAGAGCTGACACACTCCCGGTGCTAACTGCTAAAGCTAACAAAAACCCTCAACGACATCACACTGCCTTTTTATAAGCACACACACACGCCTCTCAACTGCATATGCAAGATATTTAATTTTTTAAATTTTTTTAAGTAAGGTATTAGATACTTTCCATCCATCCATTTTCTACCGTTTGTCCCTTTCCTTATTAATTAATTACATTTATTAAAGAGTAATTTCGTTAGTAATTCAAATACTTTTTGGGTTAAGTAACAAGTAACTATAATGGATTACTTTTTAAAAGTAATTTTTGCAACACTGCTGGCACTAAAGCACTGACAACACTTTTCTTTTCTTTGGAACAATGATTGAAGTGACAAACCTTCCATCCAAACAATACACCGTTTGTTGACAAGAAGATATATGACACCCATGGAAGCACATTCAAGCTCTTTATTAACCCCAGGTAACACAATCCGGGGAAAAGATTCAAAAGAGCTGGCGTCAGAGCCGACAAACTCCCGGTGCTAACTGCTGAAGCTAACAAACACATTTTTAAAAATGTTTTAAGTAAGGTATTAGATACTTTCCATCCATCCATTTTCTACCGCTTGTCCCTTTCCTTATTAATTAATTACATTTATTAAAGAGTAATTTCGTTAGTAATTCAAATACTTTGTGGGTTAAGTAACAAGTAACTATAATGGATTACTTTTTAAAAGTAATTTTTGTAACACTGCTGGCACTAAAGCACTGACAAAACTTTTCCTTTCTTTGGAACAAATTTGTCACGCTTATTAGCATTAGCGTTAGCATTATCTATATTTTGCTAGCCTTGGGAATCTTTGCTAAGGAAGTAAGTAAGAAAGTATGCAAGAGGAGAAAAACATAGATTTTTTAATTTTTTAAATCGTCTGCACCAAAACACTGGAATTTATCGATAAAACCCATGTATCGCTCGTGGTTTGACGCAAGAATGATGCAAACATTACTTGAAAATTGGACAAACTCCACAAAAAGAAGACAACATTTCCATTCTTAGCTTGATTCACTGGAAGTAGCTGGTAAATGATAATTTGGTCTAACCACTGACCTTTTCTCACACAGACATACTATAGATAGTGGTCTTTCATCAAAGGTTTGTTCTAAAAGAGGAGCTCCTGCGCCGTCAAAGCCAGTTGAGTGTGGTTTTCTGCATGCAAAGCCAGTGAAGGCATCATATCGTTCTCAGTGGCTTTGAGAGCGGAACTCCCCCTGAAAAGACTTCTCTAGAATTGGGGTGACAACTCGCAACGTGTCAGGGGAACATGGAACCACAACATGTGGCCTTTCTAGTCAAAATGGGCAGAGGTGGGTAGAGTACTCAAGTAGAGTACTCGAGTAAAAGTAAGGAGTCGTCACCCAAATATTTACTTGAGTAAAAGTAAAAAGTATGTTGTGAAAAAACTACTCAAGTACTGAGTAACTGATGAGTAACCTGTTCGTTTAATGATGACGGCAACAAATAATGCACAAAAACATAAAAATAGCAATGAGCAAATTCAGAGCCAGGGATATCTCTTAAGCAACTAAAACTTGGACTTCCTTTTTATTGTCTTTTACAGTACAAATAAGAACGAAATTTCGTTGCATTAGCTCCTGGTAGTGCAGGATAAAAAAGCAATAAGGTGCAGATATAAATAAATAAATAGGTTACTGTACAGATAAATATATTGCACTTCTTCATATGCATCCGCGTTTATGGATGTATGTTATATTGTCTTTTTTTATTCCAGCGAGTTAATCCATTTTGGGGGGAGTTGAGGGGATAATTATGATGCGTTCAGGAGCAAACAATAATATATATTAAATAATAATACATTAACATAAAAAAAATTAAGGCTCAGTAAACAGAGATTACAAAGGAAAACTAGAGCTGCAAGCAGCGTTGGTCGGGTCCGCATTTTGGCAGGTGCTAGTCCTAATTAGATCGCAATTTCCGCCAGTCCTGATGTGTGTAAAAAGTTTGGTGAGTTTTGAAGTATTTTAAGGGGGTCAAATTACAGCGCAAAGAGGCAAAAATGTGTGTTTTTATGAAACTTTTGTTTTGAAGGGGTGATTGCCAACTTACTGTTGATTTTTGCTGAAGGATGTCAGTGTATGAAATGTAGCTCTAAGTCAGACCTACATAGAGGTTTTTGTTTCATGTCTCTACAATATTCGTACTGTGAGTTAGAGGAAGTTGTGTCTCTGTTTTTTTCCTAGGTGCTGCGGCACAGGGGTTCTTTTCTTTGAAGGCTCGTAAAATCAAAACCGTAGCACTTATTACAACGCTTTCGCCAACTTTTAATCAGAAGGGTTCAATCTCTCTCCTGTAGTAGTTTGAAGTCAAAACGACAAACGCGCTCAGAGGAGATAATGTTTGATGTTTGGTGACCGCTTTTTAAAAAAAAATTGTTTTGAAGTGGGGATTTCAAACTTCCTTTTGATTTTTGCTGAAGGATTTCAATCTATGAAATTTAGGTCTAAGTGAGACCTACGTAGAGGTTTTTGTTTCATGTCCCTAAGACGTTCCTACCGGAAGTTACAAGCAGTTTTGTCTGTGTTTTCCTCTGAGAAGCAGTTTTGTCTCTGTTTTATTCAAAAATTGCGCTAGAGCGCAATTTTGAGTTTTGGGGTTGGGTTTTTTTTTAAATCGCAATTTCCACCAATCCCAATCTGTGTACATGCGAACCCTAATTAAAGCTGCAAGCAGCATTGGTCGGGTCCGCCTTTTGGCAGGTGCTAGTCCTAGGTGTCCCAATACTTTTGTCCAGTGGTAGTCCTGAGTGAGACCTACATAGAGGTTTTTGTTTCGTCTCTCTACGATATTCGCACTGGGAGTTAGAGGAAGTTGTGTCTGTGTTTTTTTCCTAGGTGCTGCGGCACAGTGGTTCTTTTCTTTGAAGGCTCCTAAAATCGAAACCGTAGCACTTATTAAAACGCTTTCGCCAACTTTTAATCAGAAGGGTTCAATCTCTCTCCTGTAGTAGTTTGAAGTCAAAACGACAAACGCGCTCAGAGGAGATAATGTTTGATGTTTGGTGACCGCTTTTAAAAAAAAAATTGTTTTGAAGTGGGGATTTCAAACTTCCTGTTGATTTTTGCTGAAGGATTTCAATCTATGAAATTTAGGTCTAAGTGAGACCTACGTAGAGGTTTTTGTTTCATGTCTCTAAGACGTTCCTACCGGAAGTTACAAGCAGTTTTGTCTGTGTTTTCCTCTGAGAAGCAGTTTTGTCTCTGTTTTATTCAAAAATTGCGCTAGAGCGCAATTTTGAGTTTTGGGGTTGGGTTTTTTTTTAGATCGCAATTTCCACCAATCCCAATCTGTGTAAAACATTTGGTGAGTTTTGAAGTATTTTAAGGGGGTCAAATTGCAGCTCAAAGAGGCAAAAGTGAGTGTTTTTAGTCATTTTTTCTGTTGAAGGGGAAATTTCCAACTTCCTGTTGGTTTTTGCCCGAGGATAAAAAATTATGAATTGTAGGTCTACGTGAGACCTACATACAGGTTTTTGTTTCATGTCTCTACGCTCTTCCTAGTGGGAGTTACAGGCCGTTTGTTTTTTTTCCTAGGGGGCGCTAGAGCGCGATTTTGATTTTTGGGGTTTGGTTTTTTTACTAAAGTGTGCTGTCCCAGTTTTTCTGTGTGTATAAAATTTGGTGAGTTTTGAAGCATGATAAGGGGGGCAAAGTAGTGCGCAAAGCTGCGGAATAATAATCAACCTTACAATTTCATTAGGTTCCTTTGTACCTGTACAAAGGACTCCCACAGGGAGTCCTTTGTACAGGGTACATGCGAACCCTAATTAAAGCTGCAAGCAGCATTGGTCGGGTCCGCCTTTTGGCAGGTGCTAGTCCTAGGTGTCCCAATACTTTTGTCCAGTGGTAGTCCTGAGTGAGACCTACATAGAGGTTTTTGTTTCGTGTCTCTACGATATTCGTACTGGGAGTTAGAGGAAGTTGTGTCTGTGTTTTTTTCCTAGGTGCTGCGGCACAGTGGTTCTTTTCTTTGAAGGCTCGTAAAATCGAAACCGTAGCACTTATTAAAACGCTTTCGCCAACTTTTAATCAGAAGGGTTCAATCTCTCTCCTGTAGTAGTTTGAAGTCAAAACGACAAACGCGCTCAGAGGAGATAATGTTTGATGTTTGGTGACCGCTTTTTAAAAAAAAATTGTTTTGAAGTGGGGATTTCAAACTTCCTGTTGATTTTTGCTGAAGGATTTCAATCTATGAAATTTAGGTCTAAGTGAGACCTACGTAGAGGTTTTTGTTTCATGTCCCTAAGACGTTCCTACCGGAAGTTACAAGCAGTTTTGTCTGTGTTTTCCTCTGAGAAGCAGTTTTGTCTCTGTTTTATTCAAAAATTGCGCTAGAGCGCAATTTTGAGTTTTGGGGTTGGGTTTTTTTTTAAATCGCAATTTCCACCAATCCCAATCTGTGTACATGCAAACCCTAATTAAAGCTGCAAGCAGCATTGGTCGGGTCCGCCTTTTGGCAGGTGCTAGTCCTAGGTGTCCCAATACTTTTGTCCAGTGGTAGTCCTGAGTGAGACCTACATAGAGGTTTTTGTTTCGTGTCTCTACGATATTCGTACTGGGAGTTAGAGGAAGTTGTGTCTGAGTTCACATTGTCATTATAGGGTATTGTGTGTATTGAGGACAAAGAAGGAGTAATTGCATTTTCGTTGTCATTTTTGGCACCGGAGCAACTTTAGTGCTGCGCGTCTTTGAAGGCTCGTAAAATCAAAACGGTAGCACTAATCACAACTCTTTCGTCAACTTTTAATCAGAAGGGTTCAATCTCTCTCCTGTAGCAGTTTGAAGCCGAAACGACAAACGCGCTCAGAGGAGATAACGTTTGATGTTTGGTGACCGGTTGTAACAAGAATGTTGTTTTGAAGGAGGAATAGCAAACTTCCTGTTGGTTTTTGCTGAAGGATGTCAATCTATGAAATGTAGAGGTATTTGTTTCATGTCTCTACGACGTTCCTACCGGAAGTTACAAGCAGTTTTGTCAGTTTTCCTCTGAGGAGCAGTTTTTTCTGTTTTTTTCAAAAATTATGTAGAGCACAATTTTGAGTTTTGGGGTTCGGTTTATTTTTTAGATCGCAATTTCCACCAGTCCCGATGTGTGTGAGAATTTTGGTGAGTTTTTAAGTATTTTAAGGGGGTCAAATTAGAGGTCAAGGACGTAAAAAGGAGTGTTTTTAGTAAATTTTAGTCTAAAATGGGAAATTGCCAACTTCCTGTAGGTTTTTGCCCGAATTGTAGGTCTAAATGAGACCTACATACTGGTTTTTGTTTCATGTCTCTACGACCTTCCTAGTGGGAGTTAGAGTCAGTTCTCTTCCTAGGGGGCGCTAGAGCGCAATTGTGATTTTTTTTGGGGTTTGGTTTTTTGACTATGTGGTCTGGACTTCTTTTCGAATGTGTGCAAAGAATTTGGTGAGTTTTGAAGCATGTTAAGGGGGGGTTAGGGAATTTCAATAGGGTCCTTTCGTCCCGTTGCAAAAGGACTCCCTTTGGGATTCCTTTTGAAAAGGTCCTGCGCGGACCCTAATAACAAGTTAGCCTTTACGCAAACCATAAACTGATAGGTGCATGCGATATATCCTACTTTGAAGGTCTGTCTGACAAACCAAAACAAACAAAGCGTGCATGAAGAGATCGACAAAAATCAGTAGCGAGTCGCGAGCTGAATGTAGATAAATGGAGCGGAGTAAAAGTAGTGTTTCTTCTCTATAAATATACTCAAGTAAAAGTATGTTGCATTAAAACTGGGGGCCAAATTTAATACACATTAATACTGACCTCCTTCAAGCTGTGCAATTATTGATGGTATGTCTGCAAGGCTACACTGTAAACAAGTAAGTCGATTTTACGGTAAAAACCTGGCAGCTCAATTGCCGAAATTTACCGTGAAAACATTACAGGTACCGTATTTTCCGGACTACAAGGCGCACTTAAAATATTTTTTTTTCCCTCAAAACTCGACAGTGCGCCTAATGTATGGAATACGTTTGGTTGCGCTTACCCACCTCGAAGCAATTTTATTTGGTACGTGGTGTAATGATAAGTGTGACCTGACCGGTAGATGGCAGTCACACATAAGAGATAGGTGTAGACTGCAATATGACTCAAGTAAACAACACCAACATTTTATATAGCATCCATCCATCCATTTTCTACGCATTGAAAATATAGAACATTACACACGGCGCTCAAGGATCTATCAAAATGTTTTATTACGACTTTGGTAAGCTATGAAGCCGCACCGCTTGATGGATTGTACTGTGCTTCAACATAGGAGTATTATTATGGTGTGTGTATAAGGTAAGACACATTATCTGGCGTTTTGTTTCGCAATATTACGCAAAAGCAACTTTTCTTACCTTCTGGTACCTGCTGATCTGTATTTGGGATCTGCATAAGTCCTGAAAATTGCACAAATCCGCCTTTGTAGTCCGTGGAGACACCGTAGTCGATAAGCTTCTTGTTTTTCTCTATCTTCTTATGGGACATTCACCCTCTGCTGTTGCCATTTCTAATATAAAGTAGTGTAAAGTTCTTACTTATATCTGTCGGTAAACTCGCCATGAAAGCACTAAAACACACCGGTGTAGTGAGTTTACATTATTCACCCAAGGAAGTTTTAATTATTAGAGTTCCAGTCGGACGGTTTTTCACGTTACACATTTCCTGTGTTGTTGTTTCCGGATGAGAAGATGCTGCTCCGTTATTGATTGAAGTAAAGTCTGAATGTCATTAAAACAGTTAGCTCCATCTTTTTTTTTTTTTTTTTTTTTAATAATGTCCTGCCCAGCTTCTCGGGCAAATCATATAGTAGATGTAGATGCCCATATCGTCTGTTCAGATTTACTTTACAAAAGAGAAGTGTAGGATACTTCTCTTGTTGCCTTACTTGTATTTTGACTTTATTAAATGTATTTATATTATCATTTGGTGCAGCCGGGCCGGAGCAGGAGGGGATAGAAAGAGGAAAAAAAGGAAGACAGAGGGGGGAATTGTGGGGACAAGAGGGGGATTACACAGAGAGACAAAAACAACAACAGCAAACACAACAACAACAACAACAGAGCAACATCAGCAAATACGACATGTACAAATATGATGGTAAAAGTAATAGCAAATAAGCAGTTAGCGAAAATAAAATTAAAAATACAGAAATGGCAATGAGCATTATTACACTAAAAATGGAGCAATATGAATACCAATAGAAATAGTGCTATTGATAATAAACAATACCAATACTTTACCTTTATTATCAACAATAATCTAGTGTACACAAATGTTAGAGTCGGCTAAACCCATTTTATACATTCTTAGACCGGTGTAATGTATTCTGTAAAGTATTTTGAGCTGAATCAGTCGTAAATTCGGATTCTTAATCCAACGAGAAGTATTGAGGCATATTTGTTTCCAGAATTCTGGGTCAAGGCTTGTGGATACGTCTGAGTGCCATTTGGAAGTTGGGATACTTATTGTGTTATCTATTTTTGATAAGAGAGCATATAATTTGGATAAAGCTTTGGGGGCAGATGTTTTGAAGAATTTAACGGTCGTAGGATTACTTTCCCATGTTGTTTTGTTGAATCTTGCGCTAATTACAGATTTGATTTGTATATATTCTAGGAATTTATTAGGATTGATTGCATATTGTGTTATTAAACTTTTAAAAGAGATAAAACTGTTTGCATTGATGATATCCCCAAGACATCCGACTCCTTTATCATACCATGTTGGAAAGTTCAATGGCTTCTTGTTTAAAAGAAAATCAGGATTATTCCAAATAGGCGTAAATTGACAGGGAGTGAGCGGGGATCCAGTTAGCTCCATCTTTTGACACTTTTTCCACTCCCGTCCTTGCACGCTACACCGCTACAACAAAGATGACGGGGAGAAGACGCTGTCGAAGTGGAGGCACGTAAATAAGACCGCCCACAAAACGGCGCATCCTGAAGCGACTGTCAGAAAGCGGCTTGAAGATGATCTGTAAAACATAATCTATGCAACATTTTGACCAAATAACCACCATTACATGTTATGTAGACCACAAGGAAGTGTTTTACATTTAGAAAAAAATAAAAAAATAATATGACTCCTTTGGTGCGCCGTGTATATGAAAAAAATTGAACATAGACTATTCATCGGCAGTGCGCCTTATAATCCGGTGCGCCCTATGGTCCGGAAACTACGATACTATTTTTCCATTTTCTATAATGCGCTGTAAACATAAGGGACTTAGATTTAACAGCAATAAAGTAGCAGCTCAGTCATTAGATTTTAGCGGTAACAATTCCAGTGGTACTGTTTTTCAGTATATTTACCTCCCTGCTTGTCACTCAGCATTAAGGGTTGGAATTGGGGGTTAAATCACCAAAAATTATTGGCGGTCACCGCTGCTGCTCACTGCTCCCCTCACCTCCCAGGGGGTGACCAAGGGAATGGGTCAAATGCAGAGGACACATTTTACTATGCACTGTTAAAAAAAAGAGCCATATATTTTACAGTAGAAAACTGGCAGCCCAGTCATTCAGAATTTGGGGTCCCAGGGACCCCATCAAGTCATAAAAATGGGGTCCCTAAGTACATTTTTGGGGTCCCACTTTTTTGTAATCGTTTTGAAAACAAATGATAAATGTATGCATTATCCTGTTATATCTCACATTATATATTGTGTTTTGGAAATATACGTTACTTAATTCATAAAAAAAAAATAATACAAAAGAAAAGAATGTTATGCACATGTAAATGTATTCAGTTATAAACATTCATTCACTTTCTCCTAAACTTTATATTATTTTAGTATTTTTTCCTATATTTTTATTGTAATATTTTCAGAACGTGTGTTCTATTTTCGGCCAAAGTAAGACAAAGAAAACAATCTGAAGTTGTCTTTATTTTTCAGTTTTAACGCCATGATTTTAATAGTGAAGCGAATTATATTTATATAGCGCTTTTCTGTAGTGACTCAAAGCGCTTTTAACATAGTGAAACCAAATATCTATGTTACATTTAAACCAGTGTGGGTGGTACTGGGAGCAGGTGGGCAAAGTGTCTTGCCCAAGGACACAACGGCAGTGACTAGGGTGGCGGAAGCGGGGATCGAACCTGGAACCCTCAAGTTGCTGGCACGTCCGCTCTACCAACCGAGCTATACCGCCCCCCCAATAGTCCGGCCCACCTGTGCACAGATTTTTCCTCCACGCAAATGAGTTTGACACCCCTGTTAGCGGTACGCCAAAGAATCACTCGATTAAAATCCAGCCTTCTATTTTCTTAAATTCAAACACAGTGTTACTCTTCAAACTGTGTGTAATGCTACAGTGGCCCAATATCATAAATATTACAGATGTCCGATAAAATCGGCCGATAAATGCTTTAAAATGTAATATCGGAAATTATCGGTATCGTTTTTTTTTTATCGGTATCGTTTTTTTAATTAATTTTTTATTGTATTTTTTATTTTATTTTTTTAATTAAATCAACATAAAAAACACAAGATACACTTACAATTAGTGCACCAACCCAAAAAACCTCCCTCCCCCATTTTACACACTCATTCACACAAAAGGGTTGTTTCTTTCTGTTATTAATATTCTGGTTCCTACATTATATATCAATTAGGGCTGCAACAACTAATCGATTAAAATCGATTGTTAAAATCGATTATTAAAATAGTTGCCGATTAATTTAGTCATCGATTCGTTGGGTCTATGCTATGCGCATGCGCAGATTTTTTTTTTTGATTTAAAAAAAAATATATATATATATTTTTTTTTAATAAACCTTTATTTATAAACTGCAACATTTACAAACAGCTGAGAAACAATAATCAAAATAAGTATGGCGCCAGTATGCTGTTTTTTTTTCAATAAAATACTAGATAGGATAGAAATGTAGTTTGTCTCTTTTATCCGATTATCAATCGATTAATCGAAGTAATAATCGACAGATTAATCGATGATCAAATTAATCGTTAGTTGCAGCCCTAATATCAATATACATCAATACAGTCTGCAAGGAATACAGTCCGTAAGCACACATGATTGTGCGTGCTGCTGGTCCACTAATAGTACTAACCTTTAACAGTTAATTGTACTCATTTTCATTAATTACTAGTTTCTATGTAACTGTTTTTATATTTTTTACTTTCTTTTTTATTCAAGAATTGTTTTTTAATTTATTTATTTTATTTTATTTTATTAATTTCTAAAAAAAGGACCTTATCTTCACCATACCTGGTTGTCCAAATTAGGCATAATAATGTATTAACTCCACGACTGTATATATCGGTATCGGTAATTAAAGACTTGGACAATATCGGAATATCGGATATCAGCAAAAAGCCATTATCGGACATCCCTAATAAATATCCTTGTTAAATAAAACCTCTGCCTTGTTTTTAATGTATACTTAGGCCTACTATGCTACTGCATTTTAATGTTGGTCATTCTGGTGGTATATGGAGAGTTTTCCTTGGTGAAAGAAGTTTGCTTTATTTAATAACCTATGAAGTATAACTGCTTCAATGAGGGGACAAAAGCAAACCAAACAGACCTTATACTTGATTTATCCAACTGGTATTGCCAAGTTCCTTTTGTTAAAAACCAAAACAAGTATTCTGTATCATTCCAGCCTGCAAAGATCCAATCATCGGTCCTTGCTTTACTCCGCGTGTAATGAAATCAGCCAGTAAAGAAAATGCAAGACAGCGTAAGGCTCGCGGGGCCCAGGGAATTAGCATTTTTAATGGCAGAGCATCGCTTTAATAACGCAATAAATCTGTGGCAGCTGGAACATCCGAGAATGTTGTCACAGCCACTTAGTTGTACGTTTGCAACTAATACGCGCTGATGAGGAGCAGCCCGAGAGCGCTGAGAGAAATAGAGGAAGGAAGAAAAGTGATTTCATAAAGGAACGTCCTGCTTGTTTTTTGTTTTTTGTTGGTCTATTTTAGAAAAGGGGTATATTCCATCAATGTTGTGATTGTCATTGGTTCGAATCCACCAGCAGAACCGCAGCGCCGACTGATAACACTGTAGTGTGCATGCCAGGCCAGCAGTTGGCGACGTAACGCTATAATCAACATCAAAGAAGCATAAATACTTTTTGGGGATGGCATTTTTTTTCCCCCCCTGAGTGATACTGGGCTGGAACCCATGCAAACTGTATTTAACTACAGACTGTCAGCGGAAGCTATAGTGAAAGATTATAGTTATGTGTAGTTTATGGCTTTAAAGGTACAGAACGACTCGCGCTGTACACTGCAAAAAGTCAGTGTTCAAAAACAATAACAAATAAATAAAAATGAGGGGTATTTTATTTGAACTAAGCAAAATTATCTGCCAATAGAACAAGAAAATTCGGCTTGTCAAGACTTTCCAAAACAAGTAAAATTATTTAACCTCAATGAACACAAAAATACCTTAAAATAAGTATATTCTCACTAATAACAAGTGCACTTTCCTTGGCTTGGTAGAAAAACAAGACATTTTTGCTCAATATGTTGAAAAATATTCTTAAATTAATTATGTGCTAGTGCCATTATCTTGACATAATGATATGCGCTCGGCATCATGATTTG
>NC_084756.1:32458660-32466160 GCF_033978785.1 Entelurus aequoreus | reverse complement strand
CTTACTCACTCACCTCGAAGCTATTTCATTTGGTACACGGTGTAATAAGTGTGACCAGTAGATGGCAGTCAAACATAAGAGATACGTGTAGACTGCACTATGATTGCAATATGTCTCAAGTAAACAACACCAGCATTTTAAATGTTCCATTGAAAATATGGAACATTACACACGGCACTCAAAAAAGGTGGTGCCTGGGGCCCAAATTTAATACACATTAATACTGACCTCCTTCAAGCTGTGCAATCATTGATGGTATGTCTGCAAGGCTACACTGTAAAAAAGTAAGTTGATTTTACGGTAAAAACCTGGCAGCTCAATTGCCGAAATTTACCATGAAAACATTACTACAAGGCGCACTTAAAATATATTTTTTTCCTCAATACTCGACATTACGCCTTATAACCCGGTGCGCCTAATTTAAGGAATAAGTTTGGTTGAGCTTACTCACTCACTTCGAAGCTATTTTATTTGGTACATGGCAGTAGATGGCAGTCAACATAAGAGATACATGTAGACTGCACTGTGATTGCAATATGTCTCAAGTAAACAACACCAGCATTTTAAATGTTCCATTGAAAATATAGAACATTACACACGGCGCTCAAAAATATATCAAAATGTTTTGGTACGATTTTGGTAAGCTATGAAGCTGCACCGCTTGATGGGTTGTACTGTGCTTCAACATAGGAGTATTATTATGGTGTGTGTATAAGGTAAGACATATTATCTGCCGTTTTGTTTCACAATATTATGCAAAAGCAACTTTCTTACTTAATGGTACCTGCTGATCTGTATTTGGGATCTGCTTAAGTCCTGAAAATTTTTGCGCGTCCGCCTTTGTAGTCCGTGCCGACACCGTAGCCGATAAGCTTCTTCTTTTCTCTATCTTCTTGTTATGTGACATTCATCCTTTGCTGTTGCCATTTCTAATACAAGGTAGTGTAAAGTTCTTACTTATATCTGTCAGTAAACTCGCCATGAAAGCGCTAAAACATACCGGTGTAGTGAGTTTACATTATTCACCCAAGTAACTTTAGTTATTAGAGTTCCGGTCGGACTTGTTTTTCACGGGACACATTTCCTGTTGTTGTTGTTTCCGGATGAGAAGATGCTGCTCCGTTATTGATTGAAGTAAAGTCTGAATGTCATTAAAACAGTTACAGTATCTCCATCTTTTGACACGTTTCCCCTCCCGTCCTTGCACGCTACACCGCTACAACAAAGATGACGGGGAAAAGACGCTGCCGAAGGTGAGCCACGTAAATAAGGCGCATCCGTAATCGACTGTCAGAAAGAGGCTTGAAATTGATCTGTAAAACATAATCCATGCAACATTTTGACCAAAGAACCACCATTACATGTTATGTAGACCACAAGGAAGTGATTTACATTTAAAAAAATAATAATAATAATATGACTCCTTTAATGCGCCCTATAATCCGGTGCGCCTGATATATGAAAAAAAGATAAAAAAATAGACCATTCATCGGCAGTACGCCTTATAATCCGGTGCGCCCTATGGTCCGGAAAATACGCTGTAGCGTATGAGTGCAATGACATTTCTCTGCAGGCATTCATCAAATGTTACTGTCAGGGTCCATCCGACTGCTTAAGTAACGCAGATGGAAAACATGTCAGAAGACCACCTTACCTGATAGTCTTACTTTGTTGGGACGGCTCCAACTCTCAAAATACAACAACAGTGAGGCAACAATAGCTTATCAGACCTGTCAGCCATGAAAGTGAGGACTAAAATAGCATCGGTAACTCTTCGGGGTAGATGCGTCGCACGATTATTAACTTAATCGGACCACGCTAGAGGGTTTGTTTTACACATCCATTAGGGCCGGGGTGTCAAGCTCGCTCTCATTGAGGGCCACATCATAGTTATGGCTGCCTTCAGAGGGCTGCTTATAACAGTAAATATAGGGCAGAGGTGGGTTGAGTAGCCAGAAATTGTACTCAAGTAAGAGTACTGTTACTTTAGAGATGTATTACTCAAGTAAAAGTAAGGAGTAGTCACCCAAATATTTACTTGAGTAAAAGTAAAAAGTATGTTGTGAAAAAACTACTCAAGTACTGAGTAACTGATGAGTAACCTGTTCGTTTAATGACGGCAACAAATAATGCACAAAAACATAAAAATAGCAATGAGCAAATTCAGAGCCAGGAATATCTCTTAAGCAACTAAAACAATAATATATATTAAATAATAATACATTAACATAAAAAAAATGAAGGCGAATTGAGCCACAATAACTTAACAGCACCGTAGGCTCAGTAGGCAAAAGATTACAAAGGAAAATAACAAGTTAGCCTTTACGCAAACAATAAACTGATAGGTGTGGGCTGCACTTGATGCACTTCTGATTGGTGTTTGAATGCATGCGCGAGTGCGTGCGTGTGTGTCTCTGTCTATGAGGCTGCAGTGCGTTAATAAATGTCCCCACACGATGTACATTTGACAATGATTCATAGCAGGGAAGCTAACCTCAGCCTACGGTGACAGCCAAAATATCTACTAACGTTACTTACCGCCATGTGCTTCCTCAAATTTGACGTTGAGTTCATGTAAGCTTTTTGTCTGCCTGTAGTGCAAGATGTGTTTTAAATAGATTTTATTATTGATGATATTATTGTGAGTTGAAACTTCTATGTTACACCTGCACTCATCTACTTTGATGGGACTCACATTATTTAAAAATCTACAAATACACTTGAAAAAATAAATCAAATTTAACATTTTTACACATTTTTATTAAACGTTTCGTCTGTCTGTAGTGCAAGATGTGTTTTAAATAGATGTTATTGTTATTTTGAGTTGAGAAACTTCTATATTACACCCGCACTCATGTACTTTGATGGGGCTCACATTATTTAAAAATCTACCAATACATTTGAAAAAATAAATACAAATAAAACATTTTACACACATTTTTATTACATTTTTCATCTGTCTGTAGTGCAAGATGTGTATTAAATAGATTTTATTATTGCTAATATTATTGTAAGCTGAAACTTCTATATTACACTTGCACTCATCTACTTTGATGGGACTCACATTATTTAAAAATCTATCAACACATTTGAAAAAAATAAAATAAAATAAAAAAAATAAAAAAATCACACACATTTTTATTAAAGTTTTCGTCTTGCTGTAGTGCAAGATGTGTTTTAAATAGATTGTATTGTTATTAATATTGTGAGCTGAAAGTTCTATATTACACCTGCACTTGTGTTCTTTTTATTGGGCTCACAATATTTTGAAATCTACAAATACATTTGAAAAAAATGTATAAAAATACAAATTTTTACACACATTTTCATTAAAAATTTTACGTGTCTGTAGAGCAAGATGTGTTTTAAATAGATTTTATTATTGATAATGTTATTGTGAGCTGAAACTTCTATGTTATACCTGCACTCATGTACTTTGATGGGACTCATATTAATTAAAAATCTACTAATACATTTGAAAAATAATTTAAAAAAAAAAATGTACACATTTATAAAAAAAAATTTTCATATATTTTGTTATTAATATTTTGAGCTGAAACTTCCATACTAAACTTGCACTCGTGTACTTTGATGGTGCTCACATTATTTAAAGATCATTAGAAAAAAATTAAATATACATTGGAATATTCATTTTACATTTTATAATATATAAATACTGAGTTTGTAAAGAGTTTTTACTCATCTAATCCCCAATGATATTTGACTTATTTGAGTCCCAGCTCCATTCACCTGCAAGAGATTGATTTTCAATCAATCAATGTTTACTAAATCACGAGTGTCTCAAAGGGCTGCACAAGCCACAACGACATCCTCTGCTCAGATCCCACATCAGGGCAAGAAAAAAAAACTCAACCCAATGGGATGACAATGAGAAACCTTTTTAATGACAGAAAGCCTCTGTCGGCAAGTAACATTTAAATATGAACGCCCCCACGACTCCAAAGGTCATGAACCGCAAAGGTGGGGGGCGCAACGTGAGCAGAGCGTGCCCATGGTTGGTGGCGGGGGTCACGGGGAGAATGGCAGGAAATTTGTTAGTGACAAGGAAAAAGCTGCCCTGGTATTCTAGAGCCCAGATGAGTAAAAATAGGGCATTGGGCAAGAAGGCAGGAAACCAGCAGAGCGAGGCCTCAAGTTGGAATTTCTTCTGGGGAGGAGAGATAAGGGACTTACTCCCCCCTGTCTGGCCTGCCGGCGGACTTCTACATGCCGCATGTCATCACTCATCACGCATGTGGAGATTGACAGAGGAAGAGGAGATTGAGAAATTGAAAGCACTGATTTGAAAGCATGAAAAAGTCCATTCAACGTGCGATTCAAAGACACTTTTTTTTTTTGACGTGTACCTGCACGCTGCAACTCTGCACCTTTCCAATGTGGTAGATGCCATTAAAAAAATAAATAAATAAATTTAAAAAAATCATATATTTTTGTAATTATTCATGGTTCTTATTTGTAACGATTTTTTATCGATTTAAAAAAAAGAAAAAAAAAATCGATTTAAAAAAAATAAAAAATAAAATCCTAATGACATTTATCACAGACTACAACAACACAACCTTAGCATACAGTAACTATGTGGGCTACAGTGCCAATAGAGCCACATGTTTTGCATGCTACCTTAGCCTCTTATCCGATGAAAAACAGAATTTTGAATTTTACAGCTTTCACGTCTGTCACTCATAGTTGGCAAAGGTCCAAGCTTGTTTTTAAGATGCGTAGCGAAGCCTTTTTTTTTTTTTTTCTGTGGCTTTAGCTGTCCTCTGGAAAGTGGTTGGTGTATATATGGGGTCCAAAATAATGCCTTATAGGGGTCTCAATTTTTTAAATATTTAAATTATTCAGGATTCCTATTTGTAACGATTTTTATCGATTAAAAAAAAAAAAATCAAAAATCGATAAAAAAACTAAAAAAACTCCTAAGGCCATTTATCACAGACTACAACACAACCTTAGCGTAACTATGTGGGCTACAGTGCCAATAGAGCCACATGTTTTGCATGCTACCTTAGCCTCTTACCCGATGAAAAACAGAATTTTGAATTTTACAGCTTTCACGTCTGTCACTCATAGTTGGCAGAGGTCCAAGCTTGTTTTTAAGATGCGTAGCGAAGCCTGTTTTTTTCTTCTTCTGTGGCTTTAGCGGTCCTCTGGAAAGTGGTTGGTGTATATATGGGGTCCAAAATAATGCCTTATAGGGGTGTCAATTTTTTAAATATTTTTTAAATTATTCAGGATTCCTATTTGTAACGATTTTTATCGATTAAAAAAAAATAAAATCAAAAATCGATAAAAAAAACTCCTAAGGCCATTTATCACAGACTACAACACAACATTAGCATAACTATGTGGGCTGCAGTGCCAATAGAGCCACATTTTTTACATGCTACCATAGCCTCTTAGCCGATGAAAAACTTTATGAATTTTACAGCTTTCACGTCTGTCACTCATAGTTGGCGGAGGGCCAGGCTTGTTTTTAAGTTGCATAGCGAAGCCTGTTTTTTTCCCTGTGTCTTTAACTGTCCTCTGGGAAGTGGTTGGTGTATATATGGGGTCCAAAACAATGCCTTATAGGGGTGTCAAAAAATATATATGCATTTTTTCAATTATTCAGGGTTCTTATATGTAACTATTTTTATTGATTAAAAAATAAATAAAAAATCGATAAAAAAAATAAATATCCTAAGGCCATTTATCACAGACTACAATAACACAACCTTAGTATAACTATGTGAGCTACAGTGCTAACAATAGAGCCACATGTTTTACATGCTACCTTAGCCTCTTAGCCGATGAAAAACAGAATTTTGAATTTTTCAACTTTCACGTCTGTAACTCATAGTTGGCAGAGGTCCAGGCTTGTTTTTAAGATGTGTAGCGAAGCCTGTTGTTTTTTTTCTGTGGCTTTAGCTGTCCTCTGGGAAGTGGTTGGTGTATATATGGGGTCCAAAACAATGACTTAGAGGGGTGTCAAAATATATATATATATATATATATATATTTTTTTTTTAAATTATTCAGGATTCTTATTTGTAACGATTTTTATCGATTTAAGAAAAAAAAAAAAAAAAAATTGATTAATTATCACAGACTACAACAACACAACCTTAGCATAACTATGTGAGCTACAGTGCTAACAATAGAGCCACATGTTTTACATGCTACCTTAGCCTCTTAGCCGACGAAAAACTGCATTTTTCACGTCTGTAACTCATAGTTGGCGGAGGTCCAGGCTTGTTTTTAAGATGTGTAGCGAAGCCTGGTTTTTTGGGGTTTTTTTTTCTGTGGCTTTAGCTGTCCTCTGGGAAGTGGTTGGTGTATTTATGGGGTCCAAAACAATGCCTTGTAGGGGTGTCAAAAAAAAGTAATATTTTTTCAATCATTCAGGATTCTTATTTGTAACGATTTTTATCAATTTAAAAAAAATAAATAATCGATAAAAAAAAAAATATCCTAATGCCATTTATCACAGACTACAACAACGCAACCATAGCATAACTATGTGGGCTACAGTGCTAACACTAGAGCCACATGTTTTACATGCTAGCTTAGCCTCTTAGCCGACGGAAAACTGCCAACTGCTCATAGTTGGCGGAGGTCCAGGCTTGTTTTTAAGATGTGTAGCGAAGCCTATTTATTTTTATTTTTTAATTTTTTTGTAGCTTTAGCTGTCCTCTGGGAAGTGGTTGGCGTATGTATGGGGTAGTGTTGTCCCGATACCAATATTTTGGTACTGGTACCAAAATTATTTCGATACTTTTCGGTACTTTTCTAAATAAAGGGAACCACAAAAAATTGCATTATTGGCTTTATTTTAACAAAAAATCTTAGGGTACGTTAAACATATGTTTCTTATTGGAAGTTTGTGCTTAAATAAAATAGTGAACATACAAGACAACTTGTCTTTTATTAGTAAGTAAGCAAACAAAGGCTCCTAATTTAGTCTGCTGACATATGCAGTAACATATTGTGTCATTTTCCATTCTATTATTTTGTCAACATTATTAAGGACAAGTGGTAGAAAATGGATTCTTATTATTATTATTATTATTATTATATAACATTAAAAATAATATTGCAGGATATACTGTGCTGTCAGTTTCAGCTAGCTATGGTCATATGAGTAGATAGATCAGGGTTTGGCAACCCAACATGTTGAAAGAGCCATACTGGACCAAAAATACAAAAAACTAATCTGTCCGGGAGTCGCAAAAAGTTAAAAGCCTTATGTACGTGTTATGATGAAGGCAACACGTTAAGTGTCTCAGAGGGTGAGATAACTCCTGGAAATTACTTGCTTCAAACTGCCAAAGGTAGTGCCCAAATTAAAGGAAAGGACAGGCTGTCTTTTTCTAATTTATTACAATCTTTGCAAGCTGGGTAACGTTTGCTGTGGTCTGGAACAACATGACACACACTCAGAAATGCAGCCAATATTACATATAATGTGTCATGAGACATGCAAATATAAATTAAATA
>NC_084756.1:32443660-32448660 GCF_033978785.1 Entelurus aequoreus | reverse complement strand
AGTCCACTGCTGGACGAAAGCCTCAGCATGTTTCTGCCATAGTGAACAATCTCTCTTGGCGTACTCTTCATGCTGGTTATTAGCCTACACCTTCCACGTGCTTGTTCTTTTGTTTTTGGCCATTGTAAAACAAAAAAGCAAACTGAAGTTGTCTTTATTTTGAAGTTATCATGCCATGATTTTACCAGTCCAGCTCTTTTGGGAATATATTTTCTTCCATGCGGCCCCCTGAGCTAAAATGAGTTCGACACCTCCCTGGTTTAGTATATCACAAGTCAAATTGTCACGCTACCAGAAGCTCAACGCACCCAAATTTCCAGGCTTCTGATTGGACAACATGTGCATGTGTTTGCATGTGGACACATACTGTTTTGAAACGACATTTCTGTGGATGGAGATGATTTTAACCCCGAATATGTTTTTTTTAAATGATCAGTGTCCGTGCGGACATGGCCTCATACCCAAATAGATACATTATTGCCTGCTACAATAAGCTAGAAATGTGATAGCGTGAAATAAAAAAAAAATTACAAGTCGGTCCTCCTCCTTTCTCACTCTCTGATAGCCGCCTTCCACCCCTCGGTCACACACTTAAGTGATTGCTACATTCCATCTGATGGCCAATCGGCCGTCCTGGCGCTGAGGTATCATTATGCAAATGATAGGCAATTCAATTTCAGCTGGTCGGAGGAGAAGGAGGAGGGCGATTTCTAATTAGGGTTGAGGCACGGCACTCAAGTTGGAGAGAAAGATGTGTGGTAGAAAGGAAGAATGGATAGAAGAGGGAAGAAGATGTGAAATATTTATATTTACAGTAAATGGCCGGTATTTGACTATATTTTTTTAAAAATGAATAGTGTATTGGAAATCTAGTATTGATGTTGCAATTTAGGCAGTTTAAAAGTGCTTTTAGTAGTTTTAGTGTGTTGTGTGTGTCTGTAGCTTTAATGCTAATGAGCTGAGTTTGTCCAGGACGTGTGTCTCCTAGCAACACTATTGTGTACTTCAGTGTTTTTCAACCACTGTGACGCGGCACACTAGTGTGCCGTGAGATACAGTCTGGTGTGTCGTGGGAGATTATCTAATTTCACCTATTTGGGTTAAAGATATTTTTTGCAAACCATTAGTTATATACGGAGCCCCTAAAGGGACATGGGGGAAATTTTTTTTTTTTTAATAATTAATTAATTCATTTTTTATCTTTTTTAGACATGTATCTCCTGCGCACTAGAAACTTTTTATAAAGCTATAAAAAAAAATATTTTTTTAATTATATTTTTTTTATTTTTATATTTTTTAGACATGTATCTTGTGCGCACTAGAAACTATCTTGTGCACACAAGAAAGTGTCTCGTGCGCACGAGAAACTTTTTATAAAGTTATAAAAAAAAGTATAATTTTTAATTTTTATTTTTTTAGACATGTATCTTGTGCGCACGAGAAACTTTCTTGTGCACACAAGACACTTTCTCGTGCGCACGAGAAACTTTTTATAGTTATAAAAAATTTTTTTTTAAAAATGTTGTTTTTTAGACATGTATCTCGTGCGCACTAGAAACTATCTCGTGCACACAAGAAAGTGTCTCGTGCGCACGAGAAACTTTTTATAAAGTTATAAATTTTTTTATTATTTTTGTATTTTTTTAGACATGTATCTTGTGCGCACGAGAAACTCTCGTGCACAGAAGACACTTTCTCGTGCGCACGAGAAACTTTTTATAAAGTTACAAAAAAAATTATTATTTTTGTATTTTTTTAGACATGTATCTTGTGCGCACGAGAAACTCTCGTGCACAGAAGACACTTTCTCGTGCGCACGAGAAACTTTTTATAAAGTTATAAAAAAAAAAAAAAATTTTATTATATTTTTTTTATTTTTTTAGACATGTATGTCGTGCGCACTAGAAACTATCTCGTGCACACAAGAAAGTGTCTCGTGCGCACGAGAAACTTTTTATAAAGTTATAAAAAAATATATTTTTTTAGACATGTATCTTGTGCGCACGAGAAACTTTCTCGTTCACACAAGATAGTTTTTCGTGCGCACGAGATACATGTCTAAAAAATAAAAAATTTAAAAAAATTATTTAAAAAAAAAATTCCCCCATGTCCCTTTAGGGGCTCCGTAGTTATAGTCGGCAAATGATGTGTTGTTGTTGAGTGTCGGTGCTGTCTAGAGCTCGGCAGAGTAACCGTGTAATACTCTTCCATATCAGTAGGTGGCAGCCGGTAGCTAATTGCTTTGTAGATGTCGGAAACAGCGGGAGGCAGAGTGCAGGTAAAAAGGTGTCTAATGCTTAAACCAAAAATAAACAAAAAGTGAGTGTGTCATGATCCGTGGGGCGGATCATGTTTTGTTTAGTTATGTTCTGTTAGTTTTGGACTCCCTGAGTTCCTGTTTTGTGCACTTCTGGGTTTGTTTTGGTTACCATGGGTACTAATTGGTTTCACCTGCCTCTGATTAGTGTTCGGCACGTTCACCTGCTGCCGAGCACTAATCAGAGAGCTATTCATTCACCTCTCTCGCCACACTCGTCCTGGCTTCTTTGTTTGCTCCACCCAACAAGTTACGTTGGTTATTCCTGGGGTTCTTGATTCTTGTTCCTGCGCTAAGCTCCGCCATAGCTTCCCATGCTATCGGCCCGCTTTTCTGTTTTATCTTGTTTTTGTCTGCTTGTATGTACGGTGAAATAAATCATCTCCTACCTTCACGCTTTCGTCCGGAGTTGTCCGTTCTGCATCTGGGAGGAACGACCCCGCATAAGGATGTGACCCCAACGTGACAGAGTACCCCTAAAAAAAGGAATTGGAGTTTAGGGAAGGCTATGCAGAACAAAACTAAAACTGAACTGGCTATGAAGTAAACAAAAACAGGACGCTGGACAACAGCAAAGACTTACTGTGAAGCAAAGACGGCGTCCACAATGTACATCCAAACATGACAATCAGCAATTTCCCCACAAAGAGGGATAAAACAACAGAAACATTCTTCATTGCTAAAACAAAGTAGATGCGGGAAATGTTGATTCATTAATATCGCAATACTATAGTAATACCGTACAACCCTACTTTGTAGTGTGGAATGTGGACTAGAGTTACGCTGCAATTAAATTGACAAAGTGTGGAAATAGTTATTTTTTTGTTGACACCCATCGTCAACAATAATTTGTGAAGTTAAGCTCATGATGCAGTAAGTTGAATGATGCGGACACGTTTGTTACTGGGTTCTTTCTTATACGGCTCCCCCTTCAACTCTTTGTATGTGTAAGTAACATGTTCTATAACTATTTGACACTTGTTTATATTGATACATGTTGTGTTCCATCCATCCATCTAATCCATTTTTTACTGCTTGTCCCTTTCGGGGTCGCAGAAGGGTGCTGGAGCTCAGCTGCAATCGGGCGGAAGGCGGGGTACACCCTGGACAAGTCGCCACCTCATCGCAGGGCCAACACAGATAGACAGACAACATTCACACTCACATACATATTTATTTAAATTTTTGGGGCAATTTTATGAAAAGAGTCGTAATTTTACTCGACAAAAGTCACAACTTTATAAGAACACTTTAAAATGTTGGCAATATTACAATAATAATTGTAATTTTACTTGGCAAAATTATTAAGTTAAAGTTAAAGTAGCAATGATTGTCACACACACACACACACTAGGTGTGGCGAAATTATTCTCTGCATTTGACCCATCCCCCTTGTTCACCCCCTGGGAGGTGAGGGGAGCAGTGAGCAGCAGCGGTGGCCGCGCCCGGGAATCATTTTTGGTGATTTAACCCCCAATTCCAACCCGTGATGCAAAATTATGACAAAAGTCTTAATTTTACTCAAAAAAATGTCACTATTTTACAAGAACATCAAAAAAATTGGCAATTTTGTGATAGTCAGAATTTTGTATGACAAATGTCACCATTTTGCATTAAAAAGTAATAATTTTACATAAGAAAGTAATAATTTTACGAGAAAATATTGCAATATTACAGAAACAAAAATTGTAGAGTGTAATATTGTTCAATTATAGGCGCTACATGTCTATCTTGTGTGCTATTCTGTGCTTAGCCGTTGTGTAGCCACTAGCTCTATAACCTACCAAGTTTACCTTTTGTAAATGACTAAACTACAAGAAAAGACCTATCTTGTGTGCTTATTGGAGGAAATTTAGCTGTCAAATGGCTTATTGGCTGTCCACCTTTGCAAAAGTAGATTATTATATTTAGAGATGTCCGACAATATCGGCCTGCCGATATTATCAGCCGATTAATGCTTTAAAATGTAATATCGGAAATTATCGGTATCTGTTTTTTTTATTATCGGTATTTTATTTTATTTTTTGTTTTTTTAATTAAATCAACATAAAAACACAAGATACACTTACAATTAGTGCACCAACCCAAAAAACCTCCCTCCCCCATTCACACTCATTCACACAAAAGGGTTGTTTCTTTCTGTTATTAATATTCTGCTTCCTACATTATATATCAATATATATCAATACAGTCTGCAAGGGATACAGTCCGTAAGCACACATGATTGTGCGTGCTGCTGGTCCACTAATAGTACTAACATTTAACAGTTAATTTTACTCATTTTCATTAATTACTAGTTTCTATGTAACTGTTTGTATATTGTTTTACTTTCCTTTTTATTCAAGAAAATGTTTTAAATTTATTTATCTTATTTTATTATTATTTTTAAAAAGGACCTTATCTTCACCATACCTGGTTGTCCAAATTAGGCATAATAAAGCAACTAACGATTAATTTGATAATCGATTAATCTGTTGATTATTACTTCGATTAATCGATTAATAATCGGATAAAAGAGACAAACTACATTTCTATCCTTTTATTGAAAAAAACAGCATAGTGGCACCATACTTATTTTGATTATTGTTTCTCAGCTGTTTGTAAATGTTGCAGTTTATAAAGGTTTATAAAAAAATAAAAATGAAAAAAAAGAAGCCTCTGCGCATGCGCATAGCATAGATCC
>NC_084756.1:32436160-32438660 GCF_033978785.1 Entelurus aequoreus | reverse complement strand
TTATTAATATAAGTGAATATTAAGAGTATGTGAAAGTTCGACTCTTACCTTGTTTACTTCCGTAGAAGCTAGCTCTCCAATCAGCTAAACAGACTCAATAACTCCACGGTTAGGTTTCGGTGGATTTATGAAACTGAAACAATACAAAAAGAATGCCATTGTAAAAAATGAATACTAACACAGACATATGTAAACATGTTAGCATATTTGTTAATGCTAACAACGCAAGCTTGATTTCATTACGATGTATGAAAACACTCCTACAGACATCACACATGGGACGGTTTAGTAAGTATGAATAGTTTTAGTTATATTGTAAAACTTACAAAACTTGCTCTGAGTGATGAATGAAGAATATATACATATATATATATATATATATATACATGTATGTATATATGTATATATATGATTAATAATTAATATAATTGAATATTAAGAGTATGTGAAAGTTTGACTCCTACCTTGTTTACTTCCGTAGAAGCTAGCTCTCCAATCAGCTAAACAGACTCAATAACTCCATGGTTAGGTTTTGGTGGATTTATGAAACTGAAACAATACAAAAAGAATGCCATTGTAAAAAATTAATACTAACACAGACATATGTAAACATGTTAGCATATTTGTTAATGCTAACAACGCATGCTTGATTTCATTACGATGTATGAAAACACTCCTACAGACATCACACATGGGACGGTTTAGTAAGTATGAATAGTTTTAGTTATATTGTAAAACTTACAAAACTTGCTCTGAGTGATGAATGAAGAATATATACATATATATATATACATGTATGTATATATGTATATATATGATTAATAATTAATATAATTGAATATTAAGAGTATGTGAAAGTTTGACTCCTACCTTGTTTACTTCCGTAGAAGCTAGCTCTCCAATCAGCTAAACAGACTCAATAACTCCATGGTTAGGTTTTGGTGGATTTATGAAACTAAAACAATACAAAAATAATGCCATTGTAAAATATTAATAGTAAGACAGATATAGTTAAACATGTTAGGATATTTGTTAATGCTAACGACGCGAGCTTGATTACATTACGATGTACGAAAACACTCCTACAGACATCACACATGGGACGGTTTAGTAAGTAACAATTGTTTTAGTTATATTGTAAAACTTACAAAACTTGCTTGGAGTGATGAATGAAGAATATATATATATATATATATATATATATATATATATATATATATATATATATATATATATATATATATATATATATATATATATATATATATATATATATATATATATATATATGTGTGGGAAAAAAATCACAAGACTATTTCATCTCGAGATGAAATAGTCTTGTGATTTTTTTCCCACACATACATATTACGCTCTACCACGGTATCGAGCACTATTTTTTGGATAATCTAATTAAGACATATATATATATATATATATATATATATATATATATATATATATATATATATATATATATATATATATATATATATATATATATATATATACAGTATATTAGGGCTGCAACAACTAATCGATTAAAATCTATTATAAAAATAGTTGTCGATTAATTTAGTCATCGATTCGTTGGATCTATGCTATGCGCATGCGCAGAGGCAATTTTATTAATTTTTATTTTTTTTATAAACCTTTTATTTATAAACTGCTACATGTACAAACAGCTGAGAAACAATCAAAATAAGTATGGTGCCAGTATGCTGTTTTTTTTCAATAAAATACCGGAAAGGATAGAAATGTAGTTTCTCTTTTATCCGATCATTAATCGATTAATCGAAGTAATAATCGACAGATTAATCGATTATCAAATTAATCGTTAGTTGCAGCCCTAATATATATATATATATATATATATATATATATATATATATATATATATATATATATATATATATATATATATATATATATATATATATATGATTAATAATTAATATAAGTGAATATTAAGAGTATGTGAACGTTTGACTCCTACCTTGTTTACTTCCGTAGAAGCTCACTCTCCAATCAGCTAAACAGACTCAATAACTCCATGGTTAAGTTTTGGTGGGTTTATTAAACTAAAACAATACATTGTAAAATATTAATAGTAACACAGATATAGGTAAACGTGTTAGCATATTTGTTAATGCTAACGACGCGAGCTTGATTACATTACGATGTGTGAAAACACTCCTACAGACATCACACATGGGACGGTTTAGTAAGTATCACTTGTTTTAGTTATATTGTAAAACTTACAAAACTTGCTTGGAGTGATGAATGTATAGTATATGTATATATATGATTAATCAATAATATAATTGAATATTAAGAGTATGTGAAAGTTCGACTCCTACCTTGTTTACTTCCGTCACAACCTCCTTAAAGTTGTGTTATCAATCAGGAATATCAAGCAGATAAAATGAGACCAAACATGGGTAAGTGTGGAGAGGGTTTTGCATTTTTACCATCATGCATTGCAGTGGATTTAAATGGGTAT
>NC_084756.1:32371160-32431160 GCF_033978785.1 Entelurus aequoreus | reverse complement strand
ATGGCATTCTTTTTGTGTTGTTTCAGTTTCGTAATTTTACCAAAACGTCACTGAGTCTGTTTAGCTGATTAGAGAGCTGGCTTCCACAGCTAGTGGGTCCATGGCGATGACTTCTGTTTTGTTTGATCAGCCGTTTTACTGCCGTGTTGCAGACATCATTTGGAAACAATTAAGGTATGTAAATAAACATTTACATAATCTTTCCGTTTAACTCATTTCACAACGTATATATCTGCACAGACCTGGGCAAATTAAGGCCCGGGGGCCACATGCGGCCCGTTAAGCTTTTCAATCTGGCCCGCCGGACATTCCCAAATATTTTTTTTTTCGATCTTTAAGATGGAAACTGTAGCTGCCATTATGATGTGCAATGATGTTTTCTAATGGCCGTAAGTCTTGAACTATACAAAGTATTTCGATGGGTGGAATCTGCACTTTTGGATGATATATCAGTTACTATGGTAATCTAATTAGTTACTGTGGTCATCTAATTAGTTACTATGGTAATCTACGTCACAGCGGCTCAGACGAGGCACCAAGCAGTGTGGGCGGGAAGCGTTTCCACAGACGCGGAAGGAGATTTTCACAACAAAGTTTTAAAGCTTAGTAATATTTCAGATATATCAGATTGCAGGTGGGTTTATTTTGTACCCTTCGCGTTCATATTTCACTGTTTGTTGCATTTTTGTCGCGTTTCACTTGATTGCAAAATATACCGATCGAAAGGGGGTGTGACGTTCATATTTTGTCAATATTCAGTGTTTTTTTTTAAATTTTTATCAAATCAACATAGCAAAAACACACGATACACTTTCAACTAGTGCATCAACCCCAAAAAAATCCCTCCATCCCCCATTCACACTCATACACACCCACTCACACAAAAAGGGGTTGTTTCTTTCTGCTACCAACACTTCTGCAAGCACACTTGATTGTATGTGCTGCTGGTCCACTAACATTTTCATTTAATTACTATTTTTTTTAATGTAATTATTTTTATATTGTTTTACTTTCTTTTTTATCCAAGAAAATATTTATTTATCTTATCTAAAAAAAAAAAAAAAGGACCTTATCTTCACCATACGAGGTTGTAAATGAAATGAGATTTGTTTAAAGGGTTTTTAAAACCAGGTCCAGTCCAGATAATGTCCAAGTCGGGTTCAGCAACACACACCTTCATTCATGTACACTGAAAAAAAATAAAAAAATTTGGGAACACAACAGATTGCATATAATATATAAACAAAATTATATTTTCAAAAAAAAAAAATTATGTACAGTCCAGATCAGGGGTCACCAACGCGGTGCCCGCGGGCACCAGGTAGCCCGTAAGGACCAGATGAGTAGCCCGCTGGCCTGTTCTAAAAATAGCTCAAATAGCAGCACTTACCAGTGAGCTGCCTCTATTTTTTTAATTGTATTTATTTACTAGCAAGCTGGTCTCGCTTTGCCTGACATTTTTAATTCTAAGAGAGACAAAACTCAAATACAATTTGATAATCCAATAAAATATTTTAAAGACTTGGTCTTCACTTGTTTAAATAAATTCATTATTTTTTTTACTTTGCTTCTTATGACTTTCAGAAAGACAATTTTAGAGAAAAAATACAACCTTAAAAAGGATTTTAGGATTTTTAAACACATATACCTTTTTACCTTTTAAATTCCTTCCTCTTCTTTCCTGACAATTTAAATCAATGTTCGATTTTTTTTAAATTTAATTTTATTGTAAAGAATAATAAATACATTTTAATTTAATTCTTCATTTTAGCTTCTGTTTTTTCAACGAAGAATATTTGTGAAATATTTCTTCAAACTTATTATGATTAAAATTAAAACTATTCTGGCAAATCTAGAAAATCTGTAGAATCAAATTTAAATCTTATTTCAAAGTCTTTTGAATTCCTTTTAAAATTTTTGTTCTGGAAAATCTAGAAGAAATAATGATTTGTCTTTGTTAGAAATATAGCTTGGTCCAATTTGTTATATATTCTAACAAAGTGTAGATTGGATTTTAACCTATTTAAAACATGTCATCAAAATTCTAAAATTAATCTTAATCAGGAAAATTTACTAATGATGTTCCATAAATTCTTTTAAAAAAAAATTCAAAAAGATTCGAATTAGCTAGTTTTTCTCTTCTTTTTTTCGGTTGAATTTTGAATTTTAAAGAGTCGAAATTGAAGATAAACTATGTTTCAAAATTGAATTGTCATTTTTTTCGTGTTTTCTCCTCTTTTAAACCGTTCAATTAAGTGTAAATATCATTCATTATTAATAATAACATAGAGTTAAAGGTAAATTGAGCAAATTGGCTATTTCTGGCAATTTATTTAAGTGTGTATCGAACTGGTAGCCCTTCGCATTAATCAGTACCCAAGAAGTAGCTCTTGGTTTCAAAAAGGTTGGTGACCCCTGGTCCAGATTATGTTCAGGTCACTCAAAATTAGGGAACACAACAGATAGCATATGATCTATAAACATAATTACACTTTCAACATAAGCCTTTGGGGACTTCCCATCTTTTTGTATGTTTTTTGGCATTATTATCATTTTCAACCATGTAACTTTCTAAAGTTAAAAAATACCGAATAAATGTTTTAAAGAAAGTAATACTAAGTGAATATCTGTTTTTGGCCTTAAAAATAAACCTTTTACCGAGTACTATAATTAAATTGATTAAATCATGATTGTCAATGAACTCTCCCAAAATAACAGAAACCACATCAAGCTTCATAAACAAACCAATCCTTAAACACATTTTTTCAACTTCCACCCAAAACGAAGACAGTGTTTTATCGTTTATAGAAAAATGTAAAATTCCATTACGTATTTTAGGGCGGTCTGTCATAACGTGTTTAGCATTCAATCAGACATTATTGTGAGGTTTTGTATTAGTGTCCCTAAAAATAGATACACTGGCCCCCAGACACATTTTTTTCTCTAAGTGTGGCCCCCAAGTCAAAACAATTGCTCAGGCCTGTATCTGCGGCTTATAGTATGGTGTGGTTAATATATGGGAAAATAAAATTGTCTACTAGAAGTTAGTGGGTGCGGCTTATATGCCGGTGTGCTCTGTAGTCCGGAAAATATGGTATTTGTGTTAAATAAAACCGCTGCCTTGTTTCTAATGAATACTTAAAGGCCTACTGAAAGCCACTACTACCGACCACGCAGTCTGATAGTTTATATATCAATGATGAAATCTTAACATTGCAACACATGCCAATACGGCCGGGTTAACTTATAAAGTGACATTTAAAATTTCCCGGGAAATATCCGGCTGAAACGTCGCGGTATGATGACGTATGCGCGTGACGAAGTCAGTATAACGGAAGTTATGGTACCCCGTAGAATCCTATACAAAAAGCTCTGTTTTCATTTCATAATTCCACAGTATTCTGGACATCTTTTGCAATTTGTTTAATGAACAATGAAGGCTGCAAAGAAGACAGTTGTAGGTGGGATCGGTGTATTAGCAGCGGACTACAGCAACACAACCAGGAGGACTTTGTTGGAGCGCTAGCCGCGCTAGCCGCCGACCTCACCTTGACTTCCTACGTCTCCGGGCCGCCAAACGCATCGGGTGAAGTCCTTCGTCCTTCTGCCGATCGCTGGAACGCAGGTGAGCACGGGTGTTGATGAGCAAATGAGGGCTGGCTGGCGTAGGTGGAGAGCTAATGTTTTTAGCATAGCTCTGTGCGGTCCGGTTGCTAAGTTAGCTTCAATGGCGTCGTTAGCACAGCATTGTTAACCTTCGCCAGCCTGGAAAGCATTAACCGTGTATTTACATGTCCACGGTTTAATAGTATTGTTGATTTTCTATCTATCCTTCCAGTCAGGGGTTTATTTTTTTTGTTTCTATATGCAGTTAAAGCACGATGCTATCATGTTAGCTCGTAGCTAAAGCATTTCGCCGATGTATTGTCGTGGAGATAAAAGGCACTGAATGTCCATTTCGCGTTCTCGACTCTCATTTTCAAGAGGATATAGTATCCGAGGTGGTTTAAAATACAAATCTGTGACGTAGGAAGTCAAGGTGAGGTCGGCGGCTAGCGCGGCTAGCGCTCCAACAAAGTCCTCCTGGTTGTGTTGCTGTAGTCCGCTGCTAATACACTGATCCCACCTACAACTGTCTTCTTTGCAGCCTTCATTGTTCATTAAAAAAATTGCAAAAGATGTGCAGAATACTGTGGAATTATGAAATGAAAACAGAGCTTTTTGTATAGGATTCTACGGGGTACCATAACTTCCGTTACTCGGACTTCGTCACGCGCATACGTCATCATACCGCGATGTTTCAGCCGGATATTTCCCGGGAATTTTAAAATGTCACTTTATAAGTTAACCCGGCCGTATTGGCATGTGTTGCAATGTTAAGATTTCATCATTGATATATAAACTATCAGACTGCGTGGTCGGTAGTAGTGGCTTTCAGTAGGCCTTTAATGTTGTTTATTATGATGGTACTTGGTGAAAAATGTTTAAAGACCACTGCTCTATAATATTGTTGTTTTTTTTCAATTTGACTTTGAGTACAAAAATGAACACGTGTTCTGTTTGAAACATGCTACATTGTCGAATATCAAATGTTGCGTAACAGCATTATAACAACCGTCCTGGCAGGCTTTTAATGTTTTGTCATTTTAAAAAAAAGAATAGCAGCGTTGGAACGATGTTTTTATATTCTTCCGCCGCATTGTTGAGTGCATACTGTACACGCAGAGTGGGCGGCCGTCTCCACGGTGCACACACATTAGTGTGCATGTACACAATGGCGGAGTGATAGGCTTTCCCCGGTAAGCCCGTCGAGCCTGCACATTCCTCTCATCAGTGCAATGTGATGTGTGCGAGCCTTTTGGCTAAGCCGGCAAGAATGTTGCCTAAAAGAAACACATGTGTTGCATTAAGTCCCGATCTGCGTACTTAGTACCACAGCAGACAGCTAACGTTACAGGTAACCGTATCCTGGATAGCTGCGCCTGTGGCTCCACAGTCCAGGCAGTAGTACACATGTAAGTGTCCAATTAGAAATGGTTCTAATTGGACTAATGCATTGTTACACTTACAGTAAATCATGTGTTTTCAAAGGTAATCATGCACCAATTCACATACAGTCAGTGTTCTAGTCAGACATTAGAAAAGAGTGGGATGGCAACAGGAGTTCAGAACATTCGCACAGTATTAAAAACAAGCGGAACATGCTTCTATATACAGTAGTAGGTGTGGTGAAATGACCCTCTGCATTTGACCCATCCCCCTGTTCCACCCCCAGGCGGGTGAGGGGAGCAGTGAGCAGCAGCGGTGGCCGCGCTCGGGAATCATTTTGGTGATTTAACCCCCAATTACCTCAGCTTACAAGCTGAATTGGTTCCATGACCGAGCGCGTGACTCGAATCAACGTTGCCATTTGAAATGAATTTGAATCCAAATATTATATTATTATAAATATATATTGTCTGAAATGCAAGACAATACAATGTGCTACAAACAAAGTCATTTTTTGAAGTAAATGTCATTACTCTCTTTGTTTATAATGCATATTTTCTGCTGGATCTACCGTATTTTCCGCACTATAAGGCGCACCTAAAAACCTCCAATTTTCTCAAAAGCTGACAGTGCGCCTTATAATCCAGTGCGCCTTACATATGGACCAATATTGAGCCACAACAGGTGTCGCAACCCCAGCCTCTACTGTAGCGTCTATTCTATGCGCCTTATAGTGCGGTGCGCCATATATATGAACAAAGTTTTAAAATAGGCCATTCATTGAAGGTGCGCCTTATAATCCGGTGCGCGGAAGTAATTTTATGAAGTAATGTCATTACTCTCTTTGTTTATAATGCATATTTTCTGCTGGATCCACCATATTTTCCGCACTATAAGGCGCACCTAAAAACCTCAAATTTTCTCAAAAGCTGACAGTGCGCCTTATAATCCAGTGCGCCTTATATATGGACCAATATTGAGCCACGACAGGTCTCGCAACCCCAGCCTCTACTGTAGCGTCTATTCTATGCGCCTTATAATGCGGTGCGCCTTATATATGAACATAGTTTTAAAATAGGCCATTCATTGAAGGTGCACCTTATAATCCGGTGCGCGGAAGTAATTTTATGAAGTAATGTCATTACTCTCTTTGTTTATAATGCATATTTTCTGCTGGATCTACCATATTTTCCGCACTATAAGGCGCACCTAAAAACCTCCAATTTTCTCAAAAGCTGACAGTGTGCCTTATAATCCAGTGCGCCTTATTTATGGACCAATATTGAGCCACGACAGGTCTCGCAACCCCAGCCTTTACTGTAGCGTCTATTCTATGCGCCTTATAGTGCGGTGCGCCTTATATATGAACAAAGTTTTAAAATAGGCCATTCATTGAAGGTGCGCCTTATAATCCGGTGCGCAGAAGTAATTTTATGAAGTAATGCCATTACTCTCTTTGTTTATAGTGTATATTTTCTGCTGGATCTACCGTATTTTCCGCACTATAAGGCGCACCTAAAAACCTCCAATTTTCTCAAAAGCTGACAGTGCGCCTTATAATCCAGTGCGCCTTATATATGGACCAATATTGAGCCACGACAGGTCTCGCAACCCCAGCCTCTACTGTAGCGTCTATTCTATGCGCCTTATAATGCGGTGCGCCTTATATATGAACAAAGTTTTAAAATAGGCCATTCATTGAAGGTGCGCCTTATAATCCAGAGTGCCTTATATATATGGACCAATATTGAGCCACAACAGGTCTCGCAACCCCAGCCTCTACTGTAGCGTCTATTCTATGCGCCTTATAATGCGGTGCACCTTATATATGAACAAAGTTTTAAAATAGGCCATTCATTGAAGGTGCGCCTTATAATCCGGTGCGCCTTATATATGGACCAATATTGAGCCACGACAGGTCTCGCAACCCCAGCCTCTACTGTAGCGTCTATTCTATGCGCCTTATAATGCGGTGCGCCTTATATATGAACAAAGTTTTAAAATAGGCTATTCATTGAAGGTGCGCCTTATAATCCAGTGTGCCTTATATATGGACCAATATTGAGCCACGACAGGTCTCGCAACCCCAGCCTCTACTGTAGCGTCTATTCTATGCGCCTTATAATGCGGTGCACCTTATATATGAACAAAGTTTTAAAATAGGCCATTCATTGAAGGTGCGCCTTATATATGGACCAATATTGAGCCACGACAGGTCTCGCAACCCCAGCCTCTACTGTAGCGTCTATTCTATGCGCCTTATAATGCGGTGCACCTTATATATGAACAAAGTTTTAAAATAGGCCATTCATTGAAGGTGCGCCTTATAGTGCGGAAAATACGGTACTCTCTATTTTATGCTGCAGCTGTTACGTGTACTGTAATATTGTACATGGTAATTGTTATATATTGTGTGTATATATACTATATAAAAATATAATATAATACAATAATATAATATATCAGTATATATCATACATTGTATACATAATATGTAAATATTACATATGTTATATTTTATATTGCTATTCCGGTACATTTTTTTGTCTTATATATACCTGCATTATCCTTTCCATCCTTACACTTTCCATCCTTTGTAACTGAGCTACTGTGTGGAACAATTTCCCTTGTGGATCAATAAAGTTTGTCTAAGTCTAAGTCTACTCAGGGCTGTCCCAATTTGATATTGCCCTATCGCCCTAGTGGCTCCATGGAGCTTTTTAAAAAATGTATGGAAATGGGAAAAAAAATGAGGTGAAAAATATGATTTTTGTTGTAATAGGGTTTCTGCAGGAGGAAAAACATGACACAAACCTTCCCAATTGTTAGAAAGCCCACTGTTTAATATGTTTGTGTTTACCCTTCACTGATGACAGTTATTGGCGAGCGCCGTTTTGTCCTACTAATTTCAGCGACCCTTGAACCCACCGTTGTGTGGACTGTGACTCAGTTTGTTTACATGTATTACTTTCTCCGATGCTGCCACAGAAAGACGTGTTTTATGCCACTCCTTATTTGTCTCATTTTGTCCACCAAACGATTTATACGGTGCGTGAATGCACAAAGGTAAGCTTTGTTGATATTATTGACTTGTTAATCAGGCATATTTGGTCACTGCATGACTGCAAGCTAATCGATGCTAACATGCTATATAGGCTAGCTGTATGTACATATTGCATCATTATGCCTCATTTTTAGGTATATTTGAGCTCATTTAATTTCCTTTACTTATGTCCTCTGTGTATTTAATTTATATTTGCATGTTTCATGACACATTATCTGTATGTAAAATTGGCTGCATTTCTCAAAGTTGTTAGTGTGCCATGTTGTTCCAGACCACAGCAAACGTTACCCTACTTCCATTAGAAGAAGACAGCCTGCCGTTTCCTTTAACTTGGACACACACACATGTATACCTTTGGCCATTCTAGGACAGTCATTTCCAGGAGTTATCTCCCCCTCTGAGAAGTTTTACTAATGTTGTAAAAATGTGTAGAATAAACATTACATTTCAACATTTCTGTCAACGAAAATTTGCGTCAGCCTGCGACACATAGTCATTTTGATAGTAGGCTATTATAGCTAATTAGCCACTTACATCATTATAACACTTATATAAGTCTTTAATTTTTTTGCGGCTCCAGACAGATTACTTTTTTGTATTTTTGGTCCAATATGGCTCTTTCAACATTTTGGGTTGCCGACCCCTGTATTAGACCACTAATGCAGTGTTTTTCCACCAGTAATTACACTACCGTTCAAAAGTTTGGGATCACCCAAACAATTTTGTGGAATAGCCTTCATTTCTAAGAACAAAAATAGACTGTCGAGTTTCAGATAAAAGTTCTCTTTTTCTGGCCATTTTGAGCGTTTAATTGACCCCACAAATGTGATGCTCCAGAAACTCAATCTGCTCAAAGGAAGGTCAGTTTTGTAGCTTCTGTAACGAGCTAAACTGTTTTCAGATGTGTGAACATGATTGCACAAGGGTTTTCTAATCATCAATTAGCCTTCTGAGCCAATGAGCAAACACATTGTACCATTAGAACACTGGAGTGATAGTTGCTGGAAATGGGCCTCTATACACCTATGTAGATATTGCACCAAAAACCAGACATTTGCAGCTAGAATAGTCATATACCACATTAGCAATTTATAGAGTGTATTTCTTTAAAGTTAAGACTAGTTTAAAGTTATCTTCATTGAAAAGTACAGTGCTTTTCCTTCAAAAATAAGGACATTTCAATATGACCCCAAACTTTTGAACGGTAGTGTATAATCTGCAAATGTGCCGTTGTTAAATGTCTATGCTGTCTAGAGCTCGGCAGAGTAACCGTGTAATACTCTTCCATATCAGCAGGTGGCAGCAGGTAGCCATTTGCTTTGTAGATGTCGGGAAGGATGACAATGGTTTGCAGGTGAAAAGGTATCTGACGCTTAAACCAAAAATAAACAAAAGGCGAGTGCCGCTAAGAAAAGGCATTGAAGCTTAGGGAAGGCTATGCAGAACGAAGCTAAAACTGAACTGGCTGCAAAGTCAATAAAAACAGAATGCTGGACGACAGCAAAAACTTACAGCGTGTGGAGCTGAGACGGCGTCCACAAAGCACATCCAGACATGACATGACAATCAACAAAGGATAGCAACGACTGAAATAGTCTTGATTTCCAAAACAAAGCAGGTGCGAGGAATAGCGCTTAGAGGAAGACATAGAACTGCTACGGGACAAGCCACCAAAATAAGAGCGCAAGACAAGAACTAAAACACTATACAGGAAAACACCAAAAAACTCAAAATAAGTCAGGGCGTGATGTGACAGGTGGTGACAGTACACCTACTTTGAGACAAGAGCTATAGTGATGCATGCTTGGTTATGGTTTGAATTCATATCCAACAATTGCAAGAATGACTTTTTATCGTCAATATCGGCTACTGAGTTTCATTTTTTTTAATGTTTTCTGCGGGTGGTGTGCCTCGGGATTTTTTTCAATGAAAAAAATGTGACTTGGCTCAAAAAAGGTTAAAAAAAAACACTGCCCTAATGATACCAAACAGCTACTGTAAAAAAAAAAAAAACAAGAGTCCTTTTCGACATATTTGCACATTTATCAAAGATGTGTGCAATCACGTCTTTTACATCACATTCAGTCATATGCGAGCATTGTTCAAAATCAGGCGGTAGGGCTGGGCGATATATCGAATATACTCGATATATCGCGGGTTTGTCTCTGTGCGATATAGAAAATGACTATCATGATATTCGAGTATACGTTCTCACACGGTTGCTTTTACACTACAGGCTTTTCTCACTCTTTCTTGTCTCTCCTTCTCACAGAGACATAAAACAAGCGCACCTTGTTACATACGTCACATACGTATATGCCCTCGCGGAGCAGAGAGGTAGAGACATGGGTAAAGTTAGCTGTGGTGCGAGTGGTAATACGAGAGAAAGAAGGTGCGAATCTGGTAACAAAATAAAGAAGAATTAATTCGTACTTGCCAACCTTGAGACCTCCAATATCGGGAGGTGGGGGGGCGGGGGGAGCTTGGTCTGGGGTGGAGTGGGGGAGGTGGGGTTGTTTGGGGGCGGGGGGCGTGGTTATTTACAGCTAGAATTCACCAACTCGGGTATTTCATATATATATGTATATGTATGTATGTATGTATGTATGTATTTATGTATATATATATATATATATATATATATATATATATATATATATATATATGTATATATATATATATATATATATATATATATATATATGTATGAAATACTTGACTTTCAGTGAATTCTAGCTATATATATATTTTTTATTTTTTATTTTATTTACATAGAAAAGAAAAAAAAATACTTGGATTTCAGTGTTCCAGTGGCTATCCACTAGATGGCAGTATTGTCCTGTTTAACTTCTCCGTTCATGATGAGTATATCATTTCGGCCGCCATGTCTGTAATTTCCTCGTTCTTCTGCTTCGTCTCCTTGTTGGGTGCGCAGTTGTGCACTCTATAAAAGCCCTAGATGATGTTATGACGTCTTTGGGCAGGCAAGCTGTTTATTTTGTGGGAAAGCGGACGTGAGAACAGGCTGTCCCCACTCAGTCTCAGGTCCGCATTGAGCTGGAGGGGGCGTGGCCTCCAGCTCTGGCTGAATACCGGGAGTTTGTCGGGAGAAAATCTCTGCCGGGAGGTTGTCGGGAGAGGCGCCGAATATCGGGATTCTCCCGCTAAAAACGGGAGGGTTGGCAAGTATGAATTAATTCCCAAGAAAAACAGCAGGGGGTCCATCGTCTGGCGGTGGTTTGGCTTCAAGCGGGAAGATGTTGAACAGACAACCGTAATATGTCAAGTATGCGGCAAAACTGTTGCTACGAAAAGTAGCAGCTCTGCTAATGTGTAGCATCATTTGAAAAGTCGCCCGCTAGAGAGTGAAGAGTGCTTGAAACTCCGCATTTCAACATCTCCACAACATGCAGAGGCAACCATTTCCACATCAACACCGTATGGAAAAAACTAGTCAACAACAGAAGGCGATAACGTCCGCAGGAACCTACCACATAGCGAAGGACACACACTATTTGATTTCCTATTATGCAGCTCATTTTTATTTGACAGTTATTGAAATATCTTGTGTGACATCATGCACAAAAGTGCACTTTAATTGTTTTAAATTCTAGTGGCGTTCTGTACAAAAAGTGCACTTTAATTCAGTGTTGTTTTGATATGTCATCTTAGTGACATCATGCACAAAAAGCTTGTTTTAAAAATGTCTCTGACAATCTTGCACTTTCTGTTTTGGAACTGACATGAATGTTTGTGCCACTGCTTAATAACTGTTTAATAAATACACTTTTGCTAAATTGACTTAGTTGTGATTTCCCTTTCTGCATGAAAGTTTAAAATTAGCATATATTAATGCAGTATGAAGAAGAATGTTTTAATGTAGACACACAGAATCATCATACTGCTGTGTTTATATGCATCAAGTGCAGAGGTGGGTAGCAACGCGCTACATTTACTCCGTTACATCTACTTGAGTAACTTTTGGGATAAATTGTACTTCTAATAGTAGTTTTAATGCAACATACTTTTATATTTATAGAGAAGAAACGCTACTTTTACTCCGCTCCATTTATCTACATTCAGCTTGCTACTCGCTACTGATTGTTATCGATCTCTTAACGCACGCTTTGTTTGTTTTGGTTTGTCAGACAGACCTTCAAAGTAGGATCTATGCATGCCCGCGTTTCACCAATCAAATAGAATCCCTGGTGACGTTTGACTCCGTTTCACGAATCAAACAGAGCCAGGCAGTCACATAAAGTTTTTAAGCGGCAAAACGACGACAAGCTTAAGCTTACATGAACTCAACGTCAAATTTGAGGAAGCACATGGCGGTAAGTAACGTTAGTGGATATTTTGGCTGTCACCGTAGGCTGATGTTAGCTTCCCTGCTATGAATCACTGTCAAATGTACATCGTGTGGGGACATTTATTAACGCACTGCAGCCTCATGGACAGACAAGACACACAAACACACACATAGTCGCACACACACACACACACACACATACATAGAAACACCAATCAGTGTGTTCCCAGGTGCAGCCCACACCTATCAGTTTATGGTTTGCGTAAAGGCTAACTTGTTATTTTCCTTTGTAATCTTTGCCTACTGGGCCTATGGTGCTGTTAAGTTATTGTGACTCAATTTGCCTTATTTTTTTTTATGTTAATGTATTATTATTTAATATATATTATTGTTTTAGTTGCTTAAGAGATATTCCTGGCTCTGAATTTGCTCTTTGCTATTTTTATGTTTTTGTGCATTATTTAATATTAATAATAATAATAATAATGGATTTTATATTTGTTGCCGTCATTAAACGAACAGGTTACTCATCAGTTACTCGGTACTTGAGTAGTTTTTTCACAACGTACTTTTTACTTTTACTCAAGTAAATATTTGGGTGACTACTCCTTGCTTTAACTTGAGTAATAAATCTCTAAAGTAACAGTACTCTTACTTGAGTACAATTTCTGGCTACTCTACCCACCTCTGATCATTCAAGGCTAAGGCAAAATTATCGAGATATATATCATGTATCGGGACATGGCCTAAAAATATCGAGGTATTAATAAAAGGCCGTATCGCCCAGCCCTGTCAGGCGGTTTTGTTTGGATTAAAATGCACACACACAGAAGAAGTCTCCCTGCTAGCGTTTTGAGGGTGTTGCCAGCGCTCCTAATGAGACCGTCAGGGCTAGTTAGCGCAGCCTGGCAGTCTCACGTCCCCTCCGGGCTGCAGACAGCTGTTATTAGCTGCTAATGCTACTGTACGCCAAAGGGCCAGATTAGCATGCCGGCCAAAATATCAAACATTCCCTTAAGCGTCGCTACGTAGTCCTGGCCATGCTAGCTTGTTAGCTGCTTGCATCTCAACGTCTTGAGTACGTAACTCCATTAGCTCAGCATCCACACTGTCGTTGTCCTGCTAGTAGTTTATATTTTTTGCTCATTATCGTCCAAGCGCGGTGTGGAAAACAAGCTTTGGCGTACATTGCTTGTGGGCTTCTTCCATCTTGCTAATCACGATGCAGGTCCTATAATCTGTTTACAGCAAGTATAATGTATACAGTAAGCTCATGCCCATGTTGACGCTAGAGACCAGTTTTTTGGACGGTATTTCTCACTTTAATGGTGGAATTATGTCAGCATTTCTCACATCAAAGGTCTTTGAAGCCAGCATGTGTGCTAAGATGAATTTTTAAGTATTTGATATATTTTTTTATTTTATTTGGTTGTAAGTGCCCTGGTGTTGGAATGCTACAGTGAGGATGTTTGACTAGCACATGGTATTGGTTCTTATCAACCTGCATTAAGGATCTTTGACTAACATGTTTAGTAGGTCCTTAAAAACAGCAATATTCCTCACATAGAGAAACAACATAGTTATCTGGTTATATATGAGATCTTTGACTGGTTGTTTTTTAATAGGTTCTTAAAAAAACTACCTGTGAATAGTGATTTCCCAGTGGATTTCTATAAACAGCAGCATTGTCCTGCTGTAAAGAGGATCTTTGATTTTGTTGTGTTTATTAGGTGTTCTTATAGAGGATCTTTGACTGTTTGTCCAACAGGTTCATAAAAACATCAGAGTTCTCCAGTTAAATAGGGGATCTTTGACTAGTGGATTTTTTTTATAGGTCCTTCAAAAACAGCAATGTTTCTCTCAAAGACGATCTTTGACTAGTAGAATCCCAAAAGCAACGTTGTCTTGTGTCCAGTTATATAGAGGATCTTTGACTCACTTTTTTTGTGGGTCCTCTCATAGAGGATCTTTAAATAGCTCTTTTCCAACAAGACTCATAAAAACAGCAGAGTTCTTCGGCTATATATTTGATTTTTTTTCTTCGTCCTTCAAAAACAGCAATTTTCCTCTCAAAGAAGATCTTTGACTAGTGTTTTTTTCAGTAGATTCCTACAAAAAAGCAGCCTTGTCCTGTTATATAGAGGATCTTTAACTCTGTTTTTTGTGGGTCTTCTCATAGAGGATCTTTGACTAGTGTTTTTCCAACAAGACTCCTAAAAACAGCAGAGTCCTCCGGTTATATATGGGATCTTTGACCCGTGATTTTTTTTCTTGGTCCTTCAAAAACAGCAATGTTTCTCTTAAAGAAGAGCTTTCACATGTGTTTTTTTCAGTACATTCGTACAAAAAAGCCCCGTTGTCCTGTTATATAGAGGATCTTTAACTCAGTTTTTTTTGTGGGTCCTTTTAGAGAGGATCTTTGACTAGTGTTGTTCCAACAGATTTCTAAAAATAGCAGAGTTCTTGTCTCATAGGGGATCTTTGACTCGTGATTTTTTTTTCTTCGTCCTTCAAAAACAGCAATTTTCCTCTCAAAGAAGATCTTTGACTAGTGTTTTTTTCAGTACATTCCAACAAAAAAACAGCGTTGTCCTGTTGTAAAGACAATCTTTGATTTTGTTGTTTTTATTAGGTGTTCTTATAGTGGATCTTTGACTAATGTTTGTCCAACAGGTTCATAAAAACATCAGAGTTATCCAGTTAAATAGGGGATCTTTGACTAGTGGATTTTTTAATAGGTCCTTCAAAAACACCAAAGTTCCTCTCAAAGAAGATCTTTGACTAGTGTTTTTCCCAGTAGATTCCTAAAAGCAGCGTTGTCTTGTGTCCAGTTAAATAAAGGATCTTTCACTCACATTTTTGTGGGTCCTCTCATAAAGGATCTTGGACTAGTGCTTTTCCAACAAGACTCCTAAAAACAGCAGAGTTCTCCGGTTATATAGGGATCTTTGACTCATGATATTTTTTCTTCTCCCTTCAAAAACAGCAATGTTCCTCTCAAAGAAGATCTTTGACTAGTGTTTTTTTCAGTAGATTCCTACAAATAAGCAGCGTTGTCCTGTTGTAAAGAGGATCTTTGATTTTGTTGTGTTTATTAGGTGTTCTTATAGAGGATCTTTGACTGTTTGTCCAACAGGTTCATAAAAACATCAGAGTTCTCCAGTTAAATAGGGGATCTTTGACTAGTGGATTTTTTTATAGGTCCTTCAAAAACAGCAATGTTTCTCTCAAAGAAGATCTTTGACTAGTAGAATCCAAAAAGCAGCGTTGTCTTGTGTCCGGTTATATAGAGGATCTTTGACTCACTTTTTTTGTGGGTCCTCTCATAGAGGATCTTTAAATAGCTCTTTCCCAACAAGACTCCTAAAAACAGCAGAGTTCTTCGGCTATATAGGGGATCTTTGACTCGTGATTTTTTTTCTTCGTCCTTCAAAAACAGCAATGCTCCTCTCAAAGAAGATCTTTGACTAGTGTTTTTTTCAGTAGATTCCTACAAATAAGCAGCGTTGTCCTGTTGTAAAGAGGATCTTTGATTTTGTTGTGTTTATTAGGTGTTCTTATAGTGGATCTTTGACTAATGTTTGTCCAACAGGTTCATAAAAACATCAGAGTTCTCCAGTTAAATAGGGGATCTTTGACTAGTGGATTTTTTTATAGGTCCTTCAAAAACAGCAATGTTTCTCTCAAAGAAGATCTTTGACTAGTAGAATCCAAAAAGCAGCGTTGTCTTGTGTCCGGTTATATAGAGGATCTTTGACTCACTTTTTTTGTGGGTCCTCTCATAGAGGATCTTTAAATAGCTCTTTTCCAACAAGACTCCTAAAAACAGCAGAGTTCTTCGGCTGTATAGGGGATCTTTGACTCGTGATTTTTTTTCTTCGTCCTTCAAAAACAGCAAAGTTCCTCTCAAAGAAGATCTTTGACTAGTGTTTTTTTCAGTAGATTCCAACAAAAAAACAGCGTTGTCCTGTTGTAAAGACAATCTTTGATTTTGTTGTTTTTATTAGGTGTTCTTATAATGGATCTTTGACTAATGTTTGTCCAACAGGTTCATAAAAACATCAGAGTTCTCCAGTTAAATAGGGGATCTTTGACTAGTGGATTTTTTTATAGGTCCTTCAAAAACACCAAAGTTCCTCTCAAAGAAGATCTTTGGCTAGTGTTTTTCCCAGTAGATTCCTAAAAGCAGCGTTGTCTTGTGTCCAGTTAAATAAAGGATCTTTGACTCACTTTTTTGTGGGTCCTCTCATAAAGGATCTTGGACTAGTGCTTTTCCAACAAGACTCCTAAAAACAGTAGAGTTCTCCGGTTATATAGGGATCTTTGACTCATGATATTTTTTTCTTCTTCCTTCAAAAACAGCAATGTTCCTCTCAAAGAAGATCTTTGACTAGTGTTTTTTTCAGTAGATTCCAACAAAAAAACAGCGTTGTCCTGTTGTAAAGACAATCTTTGATTTTGTTGTTTTTATTAGGTGTTCTTATAATGGATCTTTGACTAATGTTTGTCCAACAGGTTCATAAAAACATCAGAGTTATCCAGTTAAATAGGGGATCTTTGACTAGTGGATTTTTTTATAGGTCCTTCAAAAACAGCAATGTTTCTCTCAAAGAAGATCTTTGACTAGTGTTTTTCCCGGTAGATTCCTAAAAACAGCGTTGTTTTGTGTCCAGTTATATAGAGGATCTTTGACTCACTTTTTTTGTGGATCCTCTCATAGAGGATCTTGGACTAGTGCTTTTCCAACAAGACTCCTAAAAGCAGCAGAGTTCTCCGGTTATATAGGGGATCTTTGACTCGTGATTGTTTTTCTTCTTCCTTCAAAAACAGCCATGTTCCTCTCAAAGAAGATCTTTGACTAGTGTTTTTCCCAGTATATTCCTAAAAACAGTGTTGTCCTGTTGTAAAGAGGATATTTGATTTTGTTGTGTTTATTAGGTGTTCTTATAGAGGAACTTTGACTAATGTTTGTCCAACAGGTTCATAAAAACATCAGAGTTCTCCAGTTAAATAGGGGATCTTTGACTAGTGGATTTTTTTATAGGTCCTTCAAAAACAGCAATGTTTCTCTCAAAGAAGATCTTTGACTAGTAGAATCCCAAAAGCAGCGTTGTCTTGTGTCCGGTTATATAGAAGATCTTTGACTCACTTTTTTTGTGGGTCCTCTCATAGAGGATCTTTAAATAGCTCTTTTCCAACAAGACTCATAAAAACAGCAGAGTTCTTCGGCTATATAGGGGATCTTTGACTCGTGATTTTTTTTCTTCGTCCTTCAAAAACAGCAATGCTCCTCTCAAAGAAGATCTTTGACTAGTGTTTTTTTCAGTAGATTCCTACAAATAAGCAGCGTTGTCCTGTTGTAAAGAGGATCTTTGATTTTGTTGTGTCTATTAGGTGTTCTTATCGAGGATCTTTGACTGTTTGTCCAACAGGTTCATAAAAACATCAGAGTTCTCCAGTTAAATAGGGGATCTTTGACTAGTGGATTTTTTTATAGGTCCTTCAAAAACAGCAATGTTTCTCTCAAAGAAGATCTTTGACTAGTAGAATCCAAAAAGCAGCGTTGTCTTGTGTCCGGTTATATAGAGGATCTTTGACTCACTTTTTTTGTGGGTCCTCTCATAGAGGATCTTTAAATAGCTCTTTTCCAACAAGACTCATAAAAACAGCAGAGTTCTTCGGCTATATAGGGGATCTTTGACTCGTGATTTTTTTTTTCTTCGTCCTTCAAAAACAGCAATGCTCCTCTCAAAGAAGATCTTTGACTAGTGTTTTTTTCAGTAGATTCCTACAAAAAAACAGCGTTGTCCTGTTGTAAAGACAATCTTTGATTTTGTTGTGTTTATTAGGTGTTCTTATAGAGGATCTTTGACTAATGTTTGTCCAACAGGTTCATAAAAACATCAGAGTTATCCAGTTAAATAGGGGATCTTTGACTAGTGGATTTTTTTATAGGTCCTTCAAAAACACCAAAGTTCCTCTCAAAGAAGATCTTTGACTAGTGTTTTTCCCAGTAGATTCCTAAAAGCAGCGTTGTCTTGTGTCCAGTTAAATAAAGGATCTTTGACTCACTTTTTTGTGGGTCCTCTCATAAAGGATCTTGGACTAGTGCTTTTCCAACAAGACTCCTAAAAACAGTAGGGTTCTCCGGTTATATAGGGATCTTTGACTCATGATATTTTTTTCTTCTTCCTTCAAAAACAGCAATGTTCCTCTCAAAGAAGATCTTTGACTAGTGTTTTTTTCAGTAGATTCCTACAAATAAGCAATGTTGTCCTGTTGTAAAGAGGATCTTTGATTTTGTTGTGTTTATTAGGTGTTCTTATAGAGGATCTTTGACTGTTTGTCCAACAGGTTCATAAAAACATCAGAGTTCTCCAGTTAAATAGGGGATCTTTGACTAGTGGATTTTTTTATAGGTCCTTCAAAAACAGCAATGTTTCTCTCAAAGAAGATCTTTGACTAGTAGAATCCCAAAAGCAGCGTTGTCTTGTGTCCGGTTATTTAGAGGATCTTTGACTCACTTTTTTTGTGGGTCCTCTCATAGAGGATCTTTAAATAGCTCTTTTCCAACAAGACTCATAAAAACAGCAGAGTTCTTCGGCTATATAGGGGATCTTTGACTCGTGATTTTTTTTCTTCGTCCTTCAAAAACAGCAATGCTCCTCTCAAAGAAGATCTTTGACTAGTGTTTTTTTCAGTAGATTCCAACAAAAAAACAGCGTTGTCCTGTTGTAAAGACAATCTTTGATTTTGTTGTTTTTATTAGGTGTTCTTATAATGGATCTTTGACTAATGTTTGTCCAACAGGTTCATAAAAACATCAGAGTTCTCCAGTTAAATAGGGGATCTTTGACTAGTGGATTTTTTTATAGGTCCTTCAAAAACACCAAAGTTCCTCTCAAAGAAGATCTTTGGCTAGTGTTTTTCCCAGTAGATTCCTAAAAGCAGCGTTGTCTTGTGTCCAGTTAAATAAAGGATCTTTGACTCACTTTTTTGTGGGTCCTCTCATAAAGGATCTTGGACTAGTGCTTTTCCAACAAGACTCCTAAAAACAGTAGAGTTCTCCGGTTATATAGGGATCTTTGACTCATGATATTTTTTTCTTCTTCCTTCAAAAACAGCAATGTTCCTCTCAAAGAAGATCTTTGACTAGTGTTTTTTTCAGTAGATTCCTACAAATAAGCAGTGTTGTCCTGTTGTAAAGAGGATCTTTGATTTTCTTGTGTTTATTAGGTGTTCTTATAGAGGATCTTTGACTGTTTGTCCAACAGGTTCATAAAAACATCAGAGTTCTCCAGTTAAATAGGGGATCTTTGACTAGTGGATTTTTTTATAAGTCCTTCAAAAACAGCAATGTTTCTCTGAAAGAAGATCTTTGACTAGTAGAATCCCAAAAGCAGCGTTGTCTTGTGTCCGGTTATATAGAGGATCTTTGACTCACTTTTTTTGTGGGTCCTCTCATAGAGGATCTTTAAATAGCTCTTTTCCAACAAGACTCATAAAAACAGCAGAGTTCTTCGGCTATATAGGGGATCTTTGACTCGTGATTTTTCTTTCTTCGTCCTTCAAAAACAGCAATGTTCCTCTCAAAGAAGATCTTTGACTAGTGTTTTTTTCAGTAGATTCCTACAAAAAAGCAGCCTTGTCCTGTTATATAGAGGATCTTTAACTCTGTTTTTTGTGGGTCTTCTCATAGAGGATCTTTGACTAGTGCTTTTCCAACAAGACTCCTAAAAACAGCAGAGTCCTCCGGTTATATATGGGATCTTTGACCCGTGATTTTTTTTCTTGGTCCTTCAAAAACAGCAATGTTTCTCTCAAAGAAGAGCTTTCACATGTTTTTTTCAGTACATTCGTACAAAAAAGCATCGTTGTCCTGTTATATAGAGGATCTTTAACTCAGATTTTTTGTGGGTCCTTTTAGAGAGGATCTTTGACTAGTGTTGTTCTAACAGATTTCTAAAAATAGCAGAGTCCTTGTCTCATAGGGGATCTTTGACTCGTGATTTTTTTCTTCTTTGTCCTTCAAAAACAGCAATTTTCCTCTCAAAGAAGATCTTTGAATAGTGTTTTTTTCAGTAGATTCCAACAAAAAAGCAGCGTTGTCCTGTTGTAAAGACAATCTTTGATTTTGTTGTTTTTATTAGGTGTTCTTATAGTGGATCTTTGACTAATGTTTGTCCAACAGGTTCATAAAAACATCAGAGTTATCCAGTTAAATAGGGGATCTTTGACTAGTGGATTTTTTATAGGTCCTTCAAAAACACCAAAGTTCCTCTCAAAGAAGATCTTTGACTAGTGTTTTTCCCAGTAGATTCCTAAAACCAGCGTTGTCTTGTGTCCAGTTAAATAAAGGATCTTTGACTCACTTTTTTGTGGGTCCTCTCATAGAGAATCTTGGACTAGTGCTTTTCCAACAAGACTCCTAAAAACAGCAGAGTTCTCCGGTTATATAGGGGATCTTTGACTCGGTTTTTTTTCTTCTTTGTCCTTCAAAAACAGCAATGTTCCTCTCAGAGAAGATCTTTGACTAGTGTTTTTTTCAGTAGATTCCTGCAAAAAAGCAGCGTTGTCCTGTTGTAAAGAGGATCTTTGATTTTGTTGTGTCTATTAGGTGTTCTCATAGAGGATCTTTGACTAATGTTTGTCCAACAGGTTCATAAAAACATCAGAGTTCTCCAGTTAAATAGGGGATCTTTGACGAGTGGATTTTTTTATAGGTCCTTCAAAAACAGCAATGTTCCTCTCAAAGAAGATCTTTGTGTTAGGACCCGCTGCTCGGATCACAGTTTGGTTACAGTTTAGTGTCACGTGTGTTTTGTTTCTGTTGCCATGACGGCAGATTTTGCTCACCTGCCTCTGGTTAGCGTTTCGGGACGCGCACCTGTTGCCCGAGCGCTAATCAGAGGGCTATTTAGTCTTCGCCCAGGCAGCACTCTGCCTGGCTTCCTAGTTTGTTCTCATGCAACAGCTGACGACCACTTTGCTTCCTGCTAGCTCTCATGCTAGATTATTTTGCTTGCTAGCTCCCATGCTAGTCGTTTTTGTTTTTCTCCTGTCTGCTTTAGTTCTAAAATAAATCATTTTCCTACCTGCAAGCTGTGTCCGAGCCCGTCTGCATCCTTGGGAGAACACCACCGCACCACGACGCGACCCGGTCGTTACACTTTGACTAGTGTTTTTCCCAGTAGATTCCTAAAAGCAGCGTTTTCTTGTGTCCAGTTAAATAAAGGATCTTTGACTCACTTTTTTTTTGTGGGTCCTCTCATATAGGATCTTGGACTAGTGCTTTTCCAACAAGACTCCTAAAAACAGCAGAGTTCTCCGGTTATATAGGGGGATCTTTGACTCGTGATTTTTTTTTTTCTTCCTTCAAAAACAGCAATGTTCCTCTCAAAGAAGATCTTTGACTAGTGTTTTTCCCCGTAGATTCTTAAAAAAAAAAAAAGCTGTGTTGTATGGTGTCCTGTAAAAATGAGGATCTTTGACTCTGTTTTTTGTGGGTCTTCTCATAGAGGATCTTTCACTAGTGTTGTTCCAACAAATGTCTAAAAATAGCAGAGTTCTTGTGTTATATTGGAGATCTTTGACTTGTGATTTTTTTTCTTGGTCCTTCAAAAAAAAGCAATGTCTCTCTTAAAGAAGATCTTTGACTAGTGTGTTTCCCAGTAGATTCCTAAAAAAAAAAATAAAAAAAATAAAAAAGCAGCATTGTCTCGTGTCCTGTTATTGGAGGATTTTTGACTCCATTTTTTTTGTGGGTCCTCTCATAGAGGATCTTTGACTAGTGCTTTTCCACCAAGACTACTAAAAACAGCAGTTTCCCGGTCATATAAGGGATCTTTGACTCATGATTTTTTTTTTCTTGGTCTTTCAAAAACAGCAATGTTTCTCTCAAAGAAGAGCTTTCACTCGTGTTTTTTCAGTAGATTCCTACAAAAAAACAGTGTTTGCCTGTTTTATAGAGGATCTTTAACTCAGTTTTTTTGTGTCCTCAAAAGAGGATCTTTGACTAGTGTTGTTCCAACAGATTTCTAAAAATAGCAGTTAGTGTTATATTGTAGATCTTTGACTTGTGATTTTTTTTCTTCGTCCTTCAAATACAGCAATGGACTTCTCAAAGAAAGTCTTTAACGAGTGTTTTTCCAGTAGATTCCTACAAAAAAAGCAGTATTGTCCTGTTATATTTAGGATCTTTGATTCAGTTTTTTGTGGGTCCTCTCAGACGATCCTTGACTAGAGTTTTTTTTTTTTTTTTTTAACAGATTCCTAAAATCAACAGAGTTCTCCATGAATTTTTTTTTCCTTGTCCTCCAAAAAAAGCAATGTTCTTTCCAAAGAAAATCTTTGACTTGTTTTTCCAGTAGATGCCTACAAAAAAGCCTGAGTCCTGTTATATCTAGGATCTTTGATTCGGTATTTTGTGGGTCCTCTCACGGAGGATCTTTGACTAAGGTTTCTCCAACAGATTTCTAAAAACAGCAGAGTTCTCCGGTTATACAGGGGATCTTTGACTCATTATTTTTTTTCTTGGTCTTTCAAGAGCAGCAATGTTTCTCTCAAAGAAGAGCTCTCACTCGTGTTTTTTTTTCAGTAGATTCCTACAAAAAAGCACCAATGTCCTGTGTCCTATAAATAGAGGATCTTTGACTCAATTTCATTTGTGGGTCCTCTCATAGGGGATCTTTGACTAGGCTTTTCCCAACACAGTCCGAAAAACAGCTGTTCTCCGGTTATATTAATGATCTTTGACTGGTGATATTTGAGTTGCTTGTGTTACTCTATTATCACGCCCTGCTTGTCAGTTCAAAGTCTTGTGTTGGTGTTTTCCTATCTTTAATGTTTAGTTACTATCTGGCAGCCTTATTTTCAAGTTCCATTTTTTGTTACTTTGGTTATGCGGCACCTTTACTTTGTCTACCAGCGCACCTGTTCTGAGTTTGTAATCTAGTTTATCTAAGTTCAGCTGGTGCTTTGTGTTTATGCTGCTTCTCGTGTGTTGAAGTCTGTTGGGGTCCTCCAGCATTCTGTTAGTTTAGTTTGTAGTCTGTTTAGTTTTTTTGTAATTACATAGCCTTCCCTATGCTTCAGTGCATTTCCTAGCTGCACTCTTCTTTTGTTTTGTTGCTTATTAAATACCTTTTTACCTGCTGCCTTCAGATTATGACTACTATCGTTATCATGGGTCCCAAACTCCACGTATATAGAGGATGATGAAATAGTACTTTTCCAAAATATAAAAAAAAAACTGCCGAGTTCCCCGGTTATTTAGAAGAAGATTGTTTTTTTAATAAGTCCGTAAAACTGTCAATATTTATCCCATTAAGGATCTTTGGCGAGTGTTTTTTTTTATCGAGCAGATTCCTAAAAACTGCAGTTTTGACTAGTGCAAACTGTTTATGACTATATCAGGTATTTGGTAACTTAATGATAAGATGCTGTGGCTAATCGTTGAATGACATATGAAAATTTAAATTTAATGTTTCTTAGTTTTGGGAAAATATGGTCCACAGGACAGTTTAGATCGGGGGTCAGCAACCTCTTTAGCGCCGCCCTAGTGGCTCCCTGGAGCTTTTTCAAAAATGGAAAAAGATGGGGGGAAAATATATTGTTTTAATAATGTTTCTGTAGGAGGACAAACATGCCACAAACCTTCCTCATTGTTACAAAGCCCACTGTTTAATATGTTTGTGTTTCACTGATGACAGTATTTGGCCAGCGCCGTTTTGTCCTACTAATTTTGGCGGTCCTTGGACTCACCATAGTTGGTTTACGTGTACAAGTTTCTCCGTCGCTGCCACGGAAAGACGTGTTTTATGCCACTCCTTCTTTGTCTCATTTTGTCCACCAAACGTTTTACGCTGTGCGTGAATGCACAAAGGGGAGCTTTGTTGATGTTATTGACTTGCGTGGAGTGCTAATAATTAGAGATGTCCGATAATGGCTTTTTTTGCCGATATCCGATATTCCGATATTGTCCAACTCTTAATTACCTATTCCGATATCAACCGATACCGATATATACAGTCGTGGAATTAACACATTATTATGCCTAATTTTGTTGTGATGCATTAAACAATGTAACAAGGTTTTCCAAAATAAATCAACTCAAGTTATGGGAAAAAAAATGCCAACATGGCACTGCCATATTTATTATTGAAGTCACAAAGTGCATTTTTTTTTTTTTAACATGCCTCAAAACAGCAGCTTGGAATTTGGGACATGCTCTCCCTGAGAGAGCATGAGGAGGTTGAGGTGGGCGGGGTTGGGGAATGCGGGGGGGGGAGGGGGGAAGGTTGGGTGTATATTGTAGCGTTCCGGAAGAGTTAGTGCTGCAAGGGGTTCTGGGTATTTGTTCTGTTGTGTTTATGTTGTGTTACGGTGCGGATGTTCTGCCGAAATGTGTTTGTCATTCTTGTTTGGCGTGGGTTCACAGTGTGGCGCATATTTGTAACAGTGTTAAAGTTGTTTATACGGCTACCCTCAGTGTGACCTGTATGGCTGTTGACCAAGTATGCATGCATTCACTTGTGTGTGTGAAAAGCCGTGGATATTACGTGTCTGGGCCGGCACGCAAAGGCAGTGCCTTTAAGGTTTAATTGGCGCTCTGAACTTCTCCCTACGTCAGCTGTGTTTTAAAAAGTCATAACTGTTACTTTTTGAAACCGATAATTTTGAAACCGATACCAATAATTTCCGATATTACATTTTAAAGCATTTATCGGCCGATATTATTGGACATCTCTACTAATAATCCATGCTAAAATGCTACTTAGGCTAGATGTGTGTACTTATTGCGTCGTTATGCCTCGTTTGTAGGTGTATTTGAGTTAATTTAATTTCCTCTGTGTATTTAATTTATATTAACATGTCTCATGACACATTATCTGTATGTAATATTGGCTGCGTTTCTGATTGTGTGCCATGTTGTTCCAGACCACAGCAAACGTTACCCAGCTTGCAAAGATTGTAATAAATCCATTAGAAGAAGACAGTCAGTCCTTTCCTTTAACTTGGACACACACATCTATACCTCTGGCAGTTTGAAGCCAGTCATTTCCAGGAGTTATCTAACCCTCTGAGACACTTACTTAACGTGTTGCCTTCATTATAACACTTACATAAGGCTTTTAACTTTTTTGCGGCTCCACACGGATTTGTTTTTGTTGTATTTTTGGTCCAATATGGCTCTTTGAACATGTAGTGTTGCCGACCCCTGGTTTAGATGAACAGCTCGGATCTAGGTATTCGCTACAGACATTTGATTTTTGCTTCCAATCTACATTCCTTGTGCATAAAAGCAAAAATACTTACAGTTTGTCTGTGTTTCTTCTCTTTCAGAGCAGATACGCCGTTACAGATCGAGGTGTGAGGCTCTACAGTTCTCTGCCCATGCGCCCGAACCCCGACGGAAAGAGACTGCCATCTACTGGGGTAAGGCCACTCCCAAATATAATTTTTATTTTTTTTATTTTTTATTTTTGTCCTGTCCAGCTTCTCAGGCAAATCATATAGTTGATGTAGATGCCCATATCGGCTGTTCAGATGTACTTTACAAAAGAGGAAGTGTAGGATCAAGATTTTTGGAGCTCTTTGTACAGTGGATCAGATGTTTGATGAAGCTTTGTGTCTATCTACCACCACTACTGTTTTCTGTTTATTTGTTACTGACTGTGGCAGGACACCTCTGCCTCTGTTTCACTTTATGTTGCTGGTAAATAATATGGTTGTAGTAGTAGGCTAAAGTTAAATTATTTAGTATGCACTAATTAAAGGGGCAGAGCTTTAAGAGACATTTTAACTTTTATATTTTTATAAGATATATTTTTTGTAAGAACCACAATTAATAAATATATTTCAGTGAATAACTTCAAATCTGTATATAAATATGTACATAAAGTGTTGTAATTATATTGTAAAATGGATGGATGGATGGACGTTTAAAACAAAACTGGTATTATTAATTAGTAAGTATACATTTTTTGAGCCTTTTTAGAGAAAATCATATAATCGTAGTAAATTATGCAAATTACTCGATGATGACATGGTGACCACGCCCATAGCCACGCCCCCACCGCCACAGGTATCTTGGCAGTTTATGGGAAACACTGATTTGCATAGCACTTCTTTGCTTTTGAAAGACACAACTTGGGACTGGATACTCACTTGTGAGTCACACATGAGTATTCGATCGTAGGAGGCGTACTTAGAAGGGCCTACAGTCAACGACTCGTGATCTGATTGGCCTTCGCAGCTGTCTATCAACTGTATGTACACCGTTCGCCTACACTGCACAGACCGCCACGGATTTCATACAGCGCTGGCAACAAGCTAGTTGAATTCTGATTGGATCAAAAGGACTAACGTAAGAACAGCAACACTGTAGCCTAATATGATATAAAGACAATATAATGCATACTTTTATATATTTAGGGAAAGTAAATTCTAAATAAAATGAACTTTCCTCAATTTATTATCATGATTTATGTCAGGGGTCACCAACCTTTTTGAAACCAAGAGCTACTTCTTGGGTACTGATTAATGTGAAGGGCTACCAGTTTGATACACACTTAAATAAATTGCCAGAAATAGCCAATTTGCTCAATTTACCTTTAACTCTATGTTATTATTAATAATTAATAATATTTACACTTAATTGAACGGTTTAAAAGAGGAGAAAACAAGAAAAAAATGACAATTAAATTTAGAAACATAGTTTATTTTCAATTTCGACTCTTTAAAATTCAAAATTCAACCGAAAAAAAGAAGAGAAAAACTAGCTAATTTGAATCTTTTTGAAAAAAAATTTAAAAAAGGATTTATGGAACATCATTAGTAATTTTTCCTGATTAAGATTAATTTTAGAATTTTGATGAAATGTTTTAAATAGGTTAAAATCCAATCTGCACTTTGTTAGAATATATAACAAATTGGACGAAGCTATATTTCTAACAAAGACAAATCATTATTTCTTCTAGATTTTCCAGAACAAAAATTTTAAAAGAAATTCAAAAGACTTTGAAATAAGATTTAAATTTGATTCTAGAGATTTTCAAGATTTGCCAGAATAATTTTTTTGAATTTTAATCATGATAAGTTTGAAGAAATATTTCACAAATATTCTTCGTCGAAAAAACAGAAGCTAAAATGAAGAATTAAATTAAAATGTATTTATTATTCTTTACAATAAAAAAAAAAAAGTTACTTGAACATTGATTTAAATTGTCAGGAAAGAAGAGGAAGGAATTTAAAAGGTAAAAAGGTATATGTGTTTAAAAATCCTAAAAATCATTTTAAGGTTGTATTTTTTTGCTAAAATTGTCTTTCTGAAAGTTATATGAAGGAAAGTAAAACAAATTAATGAATTTATTTAAACAAGTGAAGACCAAGTCTTTAAAATATTTTCTTGGATTTTCAAATTCTATTTGAGTTTTGTCTCTCTTAGAATTAAAAATGTCGGGCAAAGCGAGACCAGCTTGCTAGTAAATAAATACAATTTAAAAAATAGAGGCAGCTCACTGGTAAGTGCTGCTATTTGAGCTATTTTTAGAACAGGCCAGCGGGCTACTCATCTGGTCCTTACGGGCTACCTGGTGCCCGCGGGCACCGCGTTGGTGACCCCTGATTTATGTTAAGCCAGCAGAGAAGGCCTTTCCAGCCACTGACTTTAACCTTCCTGAATCTTCAACCTTACGAACTTCCCTTAGTGAGAAACATGACTACACTGCAAAAAGTAGCCTAGGGTCCAGAAAATACGGTAAGCGAAAACTTCATCTTCATCAGGCAATTGGAGTCGTTGGCTTTGTTGAAACGTCCCGAAAAACAAGGAGCCATCTTTGGCGTTCGAGTGGCAGCTGCATGCTTGCTTTGCTTTGATCGTGCACGCTCAAGAGTACGTTTTGTTACATCGGCAGCTCTTTTTGAGAGTGTCAACGTTAACATAATTTAAATGCAGCTTTATTTCCGACACATTCAACTTCTGGAAGTTTTGGTAATGCTGACAAAAGTGCTGCAACGCTAACTTTTTAACCCCAAAACTCTCTTTATTTTGCTCTATAATCAGAATCAAGCTGGCCTGGCATTTTTCCCCAACAAAAGGGATACAATGGGAAGAACAATGGGAGCAAATAAAGAAATTAATTTCATCTCTCCATCTTTTTTTTTGTTGCTTTTTGAATTATCTCCTGGCTGCTTCGGGCCTCAGCGAGGAGGTGGGGATGTACAGTATGATAGAGAAGGACAAAGCAGAAGCTGCGTTATATTGTGAAGCGCTTTATTTCATTTTAATTAGGGCCCGCGACTTCCCTTTGGGACAGAGGACCCTATTGAAATTGTAAGGTTTTATTATTATTATACCGGCCGCCTCTTTGAGCTGTAGTTTGACCCCCTTAACATGCTTCAAAACTCACCATATTTGACACACACATCAGAACTGGCGAAAATTGCCATCTAATAAAAAAACAAAACAACCCATAACTCAAAATTGCGCTCTAGCGCTCCCTAGGAAAAAACACAGACAAAACGGCTTGTAACTCCCGGTAGGAATGTCGTAGAGACATGAAACAAAAACCTCTATGTGGGTCTCACTTAGACCTAAATTTCATACATTAACATCCTTCAGCAAAAATCAGCAGGGAGTTGGCAATTCCCCCTTCAAAACAAAAGTTGACTAAAAACAGTCACTTTTGCCTCTTTGAGCTGTAATTTGACCTCCTTAACATGCTTCAAAACTCATCAAACTGGACACACACATCAGGACTGGGGAAAATTGCGACCTAATAAAAAAAAAACCAACACCAAAACTCAAAATTGCGCTCTAGCGCCCCCTAGGAAAAAACACAGACAAAACTGCTTGTAACTCCCGGTAGGAATGTCGTCGAGACATGAAACAAAAACCTCTATGTGGGTATCACTTAGACCTAGATTTCATAAATTAACATCCTTCAGCAAAAATCCACAGGAAGTTGGCAATTCCCCCTTCAAAACAAAAGTTTACTAAAAACAGTCACTTTTGCCTCTTTGAGCTGTAATTTGACCCCCTTAACATGCTTAAAAACTCACCAAACTGGACACACACATCAGGACTGGCGAAAATTGCGACCTAATATAAAAACCCAACACCAAAACTCAAAATGGCGCTCTAGCGCCCCCTAGGAAAAAACACAGACAAAACTGCTTGCAACTCCCGGCAGGAATGTCGTAAAGACATGAAACAAAAACCTCTATGTAGGTCTCACTTAGACCTAGATTTCATACATTAACATCCTTCAGCAAAAATCAATAGGAAGTTGGCAATTCCCCCTTCAAAACAAAAGTTTACTAAAAACAGTCACTTTTGCCTCTTTGAGCTGTAATTTGACCCCCTTAACATGCTTCAAAACTCACCATATTTGACACACACATCAGAACTGGCGAAAATTGCCATCTAATAAAAAAACCAAACCCCATAACTCAAAATTGCGCTCTAGCGCTCCCTAGGAAAAAACACAGACAAAACTGCTTGTAACTCCCGGTAGGAATGTTGTAGAGACATGAAACAAAAACCTCTATGTGGGTCTCACTTAGACCTATATTTCATAAATTAACATCCTTCAGCAAAAATCAACAGGAAGTTGGCAATTCCCCCTTCAAAACAAAAGTTTACTAAAAACAGTCACGTTTGCCTCTTTGAGCTGTAATTTGACCCCCTTAACATGCTTCAAAACTCACCAAACTGGACACACACATCAGGACTGGCGAAAATTGCGACCTAATAAAAAAAAAACCCAACACCAAAACTCAAAATTGCGCTCTAGCGCCCCCTAGAAAAAAACACAGACAAAACTGCTTGTAACTCCCGGTAGAAATGTCGTAGGGACATGAAACAAAACCTCTATGTAGGTCTCACTTAGACCTATGTTTCATAAATTAACATCCTTCAGCAAAAATCAATAGGAAGTTGGCAATTCCCCCTTCAAAACAAAAGTTTACTAAAAACAGTCACTTTTGCCTCTTTGAGCTGTAATTTGACCCCCTTAACATGCTTCAAAACTCACCAAACTGGACACACGCATCAGGACTGGGGAAAATTGCGACCTAATAAAAAAAAAAAAACAACAACACCAAAACTCAAAATTGCGCTCTAGCGCCCCCTAGGAAAAAACACAGACAAAACTGCTTGTAACTCCCGGTAGGAATGTCGTAGAGACATGAAACAAAAACCTCTATGTAGGTCTCACTTAGACCTAGATTTCACAAATTAACATCCTTCAGCAAAAATCAATAGGAAGTTGGCAATTCCCCCTTCAAAACAAAAGTTTACTAAAAACAGTCACTTTTGCCTCTTTGAGCTGTAATTTGACCCCCTTAACATGCTTCAAAACTCACCAAACTGGACACACACATCAGGACTGGCAAAAATTGCGACCTAATAAAAAAAACCAACACCAAAACACAAAATTGCGCTCTAGCGCCCCCTAAGAAGAAAACACAGACACAACTGCTCCTAGGAAGAAAACTCAGACAAAACTGCCTGTAACTTCCAGTAGGAATGTCGTAGAGACATGACACACAAGCCTCTATGTAGGTCTCACTTAGACCTACATTTCATGTATTGACAACCCCCAGCAAAAATCAACGAAGACTGGAATGCAAACAAAGCATTTCCGAGGAAAACCCGAGCACTTTTTTTTCGAAAGTGAATATTGTTCATGTCGTTCGCGGACGCTTACAAATCACGGGAATGAGTTCCTTGTCAGAGACATGCATGAAGTCCTAAAGATTTACAGTATATCTGCTTCCATCTGATCCTCTTCTGGCATCTAAATCCAAGCACAGCTCTTACTCTGATCAAAATGTGGTGTAGCAGAAAGGGAGGCGGGACATGAAATGCATGCTTTTGCTTCTGCGGACAGAGAAACCTCCAAATGCCTTCAAAAGTTGGAAAGTTTAACTAGAAAAAAATGCATCTTAGAGCAGTAATCCCCAACCATGATATTAGAGATGTCCGATAATGGCTTTTTTGCCGATATTCCGATATTGTCCAACTCTTAATTACCGATTCCGATATCAACCGATATATACAGTCGTGGAATGAACACATTATTATGCCTAATTTTGTTGTGATGCCCCGCTGGATGCATTAAACAATGTAACAAGGTTTTCCAAAAATAAATCAACTCAAGTTATGGAGAAAAAAAATGCCAACATGGCACTGCCATATTTATTATTGAAGTCACAAAGTGCATTATTTTTTTTTAACATGCCTCAAAACAGCAGCTTGGAATTTGGGACATGCTCTCCCTGAGAGAACATGAGGAGGTTGAGGTGGCGGGGGAGAGTTAGTGCTGCAAGGGATTCTGGGTATTTGTGCTGTAGTGTTTATGTTGTGTTACGGTGCGGATGTTCTCCCGAAATGTGTGTGTGTGTCATTCTTGTTTGGTGTGGGTTCACAGTGTGGCGCATATTTGTAACAGTGTTAAAGTTGTTTATACGGCCACCCTCAGTGTGACCTGTATGGCTGTTGACCAAGTATGATTGCATTCACTTGTGTGTGTGAAAATCCATTGATATTATGTGACTGGGCCGGCACGTAAAGGCAGTGCCTTTAAGGTTTAATGGCGCTCTGTCCTTCTCCCTACGTCCGTGTACACAGCGGCGTTTTAAAAAGTCATACATTTTACTTTTTGAAACCGATACCGATAATTTACGATATTACATTTAAAAGCATTTATCGGCCGATATTATCGGACATATCTAGTTTGGGGGTCATTGTCCTGTTGGAACACCCAACTGCGCCCAAGACCCAACCTCCGGGCTGATGATTTTAGGTTGTCCTGAAGAATCTGGAGGTAATCCTCCTTTTTCATTGTCCCATTTACCCTCTGTAAAGCACCAGTTCCATTGGCAGCAAAACAGGCCCAGAGCATAAAACTACCACCACCATGCTTGACGGTAGGCATGGAGTTCCTGGGATTAAATTTCCGGCCCGCGGCACATCATTCTAAAAATACTAAAAAAATGTTTAAAAAAACCTTAAAAAGTAGAATAAAAGAGCAAATAGGTGAAATGCAACGAGAAAAAGTTGCATTGTTGACTCTAATAACACAATTTTTAAAAATAATTTCTCAAAAAATAATGAATCAAAATCAATGTTGCTATGAATTATTGACTGATTCAAGGACAAAAAGGACATAAATACAAAAAACACAAAAACATGAAAAATATGAAAATTATTTTAAAAAATACACACTAATTATATACTAATGCTAATTATACTAATTATTATATCGATTGTTATTATAAATATACTAAACTAATTACACTATAGATTATCTGAAGCTGATATAGAGATTTCAAGTGTTGAATGTAAAAAAAATTAAAAGCATGACCTTTAATGAGTGGAGCACTTTTAGATCCCCAAAAATTTTAGTGGAATTAAAAACACCTCTCTTTGCTAAAAAAATGTTTAAATAATAATAAATTCAAATACATTTTGCTATGGATTATTGACCTATTTAGGGATCCAATTACTTCACATCAAATATTCCACTTTGAAAATCTTTTTGGGAAAAATATTGTATATTTTGTATTTTTACCCCCGAAAATAGGGTTTTTACAAAAAGCTCATGAAATGTAAAAATAATAATAATAAAATAAATACATAAATAAAATAAATTAAAAAAAAAAATATATATATATATATACTGTATATATATATATATATATATATATATATATATATATATATATATATATATATATATATATATATATATATATATATATTAAAAAAAAGAAGTGTATATTGTGTTGGTTTTGAAAATGAAAAAATATCAAAATGGCCCCCGCGTGCTTTGATTTTTCAGTGTGCGGCCCTCAGTGGAAAAAGTTTGGACACCCCTGACTTAGACTTAGAGACTTAGACTTCCTTTTTATTGTCATTCAAATTTGAACTTTACAATACAGATAAGAACAACATTCATTTCGTTGCATTAGCTCATTGTAGTGCAGGATAAAAAAAGCAATAAGGTGCAAATATAAATAAATAAATAGGTGACTGTACAGATAAATATATTGCACTTTTCCATATGCATCCACGTTTATGGATGTATGTTACGTTGTCTTTTTTTATTCCAGCGAGTTAATCCATTTTGGGGGGGAGTTGAGGGGATAATTATGATGCGTTCAAGAGTCTTACGGCCTGAGGGAAGAAGCTGTTACAGAACATGGAGGTTCTGCTTCGGAGGCTACGGAACCTCTTTCTAGAGTATAAAGTAGTTAACTTATGTTTACACTTTTTACACTTAGGCTATGAAAAAAAAAAAATACTGATCTAAGTCGGACGAAATGGAATTCTACCAGCATGGCTACTGTAAGTGTAATATTACTATTATTATGGTTATTGCCTGTCATTAGTTCAGTGTAAGCTTGCATCCAGGCAACTATGGAGAGGAGAATGCAAGCACTTAACATGCGGGAGGAAGCCAGACGTTTTTCCATGGCACTTATCAGCGAGAGCAACGTGTCAAGGTGCAGTGGGTGCCTGCACCATCACCACCACCACCACCACCACCACCACTGCCCACACGCTCATCATTCCCCTTCCTTCCTTCCCCTTTTATTTCCCCCCCCCCTCCGATCTCAATCTCTGTCCACCACCAAGCACCGCTACCATACCAGTCACTAGTTCAGTTAAAAGTGGGCACGGCACTTCCGCCGCAGCCGTCTCCTCTCTTACTCAAACCCGCAACTCCAACACCTCCTCACTTCCTGTCAAGGTGCACGAGACCACCCCCACAGAGTTGCATGGGGCTCGATGGTTCTTAGCGATTTTGTCACAAACGTAAGTGTAAGTGCATACCTTTTTGGGGGGGGAAAGTAGGTTGGTGTTTGAATTGGCACCCCCACAAGAAATGATAAAGATAAGTTTTTGTGTTGTAGATATATATATATATATATATATGTATATGTACATACTTATATATGTATATGTATTTATATGACATAACATTTTTATATACTATTATTATTATTATTATTAAACATACAGTAAGTAATAAGAGGGGTGGGAGTACATAAGTTTATTCCTTTTCGGATATGTTTACATTAATGTTTATTTTCATTTCTTGTTTCTTTTGCTTTTTATTATTACTATTATTATTATTATTATTGTTTTTGTTATTCATTCTTGAATGGCTTTTTTGTTGTTTTTTTTTCAAAATTTGTTGTTTTTGTTTTGTCTACATATTCGAAATGAACATGAATGAAATGAAAATGAAATAAGTTTATATTTTCAGCACAACACCTTTATTCTGCATAATGGGTGTCCAAACTACGGCAGTTTTGCCCGCAAGACGTGATGACTTTTAATGATCAGCAGGGTGTTTCCAAATGAATTTTAAAGATCAAGCACACTGCAAAAAGTCCGTGTTCAAAAAGAAGAAAAAAAAATACAAAAATGAGGGGAATTTTATTTGAACTAAGCAAAATGATCTGCCAATAGAACAAGAAAATTCGGCTTGTCAAGACTTTCCAAAACAAGTCAAATTAGCTAACTTCAATGAACACAAAAATACCTTAAAATAAGTATATTCTCACTAATAACAAGTGCACTTTTCTTGGTAGAAAAAAAAAGAGACCTTTTTGCTCAATATGTTGAAAAATATTCTTAAATGAAGTAAATGCTAGTGCCATTATCTTGACATAATGATATGCGCCCGGCATTACATTTCTTGAAACCAGCAAACTTATACTAAAAACTAGTTTATTTTTCGTAATGGAAAGGCAACAAGGCAAGCGCTTGTTACTCTCGGGGTCTCCTAGCCGCTCAGGCAAATCATATTGTCTAAAAATGCATTTTTCCATCGATAACATGACATCATCGCGCCAAGTGCGTGCTCTTTCAGTCAATTAGTGCGCATATATACAGCCAAAAAATTTTTATTGTAATTTTGAGGAATTTATCTGAATGTGCATGAACTATTTCTCTTCAAAATTGTTTGAAATGTCACATGTTAAATGTTTAAATATTAACTGTCAGTTTACTGTACTGTACCAACTGTACTACTATATGAGTACGTGTTTTCTATTTCATGGAAAGTAAAACAGCAAAGTCCATTTGGCTGTCATCTGTTTTAATTATGAGACACAATTGTGTCAAAGTCATGATTTTTTTTTTTTTACATGCTTGAAATAAGAAATTATGACTTTAAAAAAGTAGTTTTATACTTGTGAGTGTTGATGACACGGCTTTGCAACACTTGATATTCTAGTTTCAAGCATGTTTTACTCAATATAGCTCATCAAATCTCAGCAACAAGCTGTAATATCTTACTGAGATCATTTAGGACCAAAACCCTTAAAACAAGTAAAACACTCTAACATGAAATCTGCTTACTGAGAAGAATTATCTTATCAGACAGAAAATAAGCAAATATCACCCTTATTTGACATATTTCATCTTACTTAGATTTCAGTTTTTGCAGTGCAATCTGTTTCAGTGCAAATTTTCCGCCATCTTGTAGACAACATGAGTAATTCGAGTAAGTAACCATTAATTGTGCTTTGAAGTGAATGCAGCACAGCATTCACTTATATGACACAGTCCAAACAATCTTACCTACTCATGGCGCAAAAAAAACCCCAACACAAAAAAAAAAGTCAACACAACCTGCACACAGAAATTTGTGGATGATACAAATACGTCCAAGCACCATAAAAAAAAAAAAATCTAAAGTACACCCATTTAAATCCATACTAGTGTTGTCCCGATACCAATATTTTGGTACCGGTACCAAAATGTATTTCCATACTTTTTGGTACTTTTCTAAATAAAGGGGACCGCAAACAATTTCATTATTGACTTTATTTTAACAAAAAATCTTAGGGTACATCAAACATATGTTTCTTATTGCAAGTTTGTCCTTAAATAAAATAGTGAACATACAAGACAACTTGTCTTTTAGTAGTAAGTAAACAAACAAAGGCTCCTAATTTAGCTGCTGACATATGCAGTAACATATTGTGTCATTTATCATTCTATTATTTTGTCAAAATTATTAAGGACAAGTGGTAGAAAATGAATTATTAATCTACTTGTTCATTTACTGTTAATATCTGCTTACTTTCTCATTTTAACATGTTCTATCTACACTTCTGTTAAAATGTAATAATCACTTATTCTTCTGTTGTTTGGATGCTTTACATTAGTTTTGGATGATACCACAAATTTGGGTATTAATCCGATACCAAGTCATTACAGGATCATACATTGGTCATTTTCAAAGTCCTCATGTGTCCAGGGACATATTTACTGAGTTTATAAACATAATGTAATTTTTTTTTTAAACGAAAGATGTTGTGATGCCAATAAATATTGACGTAATCATAGTAGTATCGACTAGATACACTACTGTACTTGGTATCATTACAGTGGATGTCAGTTGTTTTTAAGATATGTAGCGAAGCCTGTTTATTTTTTAAAATTTTTTATTTTTGTAGCTTTAGCTGTCCTCTGGGAAGTGGTTGGCGTATTTATGGGGTAGTGTTGTCCCGATACCCATATTTTGGTACTGGTACCAAAATTATTTCGATAGTTTTCGGTACTTTTCTACATAAAGGGGACCAGAAAAAATTGCATTATTGGCCTTATTTTAACAAAAAATCTTAGGGTACATTAAACATATTTTTCTTATTGCAAGTTTGTCCTTAAATAAAATAGTGAACATACAAGACAATTTGTCGTTTATTAGTAAGTAAGCAAACAAAGGCTCCTAATTTAGCTGCTGACATATACAGTAACATATTGTGTCATTTATCATTCTATTATTTTGTCAACATTATTAAGGACAAGTGGTAGAAATTGAATTATTAATCTACTTGTTCATTTACTGTTAATATCTGCTTACTTTCTCATTTTAACATGTTCTATCTACACTTCTGTTAAAATGTAATAATCACTTATTCTTCTGTTGTTTGATACTTTACATTAGTTTTGGATGATGCCACAAATTTGGGTATAGATCCGATACCAAGTCGTTACAGGATCATACATTGGTCATATTCAAAGTCCTCACGTGTCCAGGGACATATTTCCTGACTTTATAAACATAATGTACATTTTTTTTTAAACGAAAGAAGATGTTGTGATGCCAATAAATATTGACGTAATCATAGTAGTATCGACTAGATACACTACTGTACTTGGTATCATTACAGTGAATGTCAGTTGTTTTTAAGATATGTAGCGAAGCCTGTTTATTTTTTTAAATTTTTTATTTTTGTAGCTTTAGCTGTCCTCTGGGAAGTGGTTGGCGTATTTATGGGGTAGTGTTGTCCCGATACCAATATTTTGGTACTGGTACCAAAATTATTTCGATACTTTTCGGTACTTTTCTACATGAAGGGGACCAGAAAAAATTGCATTATTGGCTTTATTTTAACAAAAAATCTTAGGGTACATTAAACATATGTTTCTTATTGCAAGTTTGTCCTTAAATAAAATAGTGAACATACAAGACAACTTGTCTTTTAGTAGTAAGTAAGCAAACAAAGACTCCTAATTAGTCTGCTGACATATGCAGTAACATATTGTGTCATTTTCCATTCTATTATTTTGTCAACATTAAGGACAAGCAGTAGAAAATGAATGATTAATCTACTTGTTCATTTACTGTTAATATCTGCTTACTTTCTCATTTTAACATGTTCTTTCTACACTTCTGTTAAAATGTAATAATCACTTATTCTTCTGTTGTTTGGATGCTTTACATTAGTTTGGGATTATACCACAAATTTGGGTATCGATCCGATACCAAGTCGTTACAGGATCATACATTGGTCATTTTCAAAGTCCTCATGTGTCCAGGGACATATTTCCCGAGTTTATAAACATAATATAAATCTTAAAAAAAACGAAAGAAGATGTTGTGATGCCTAAACATATCGATGTAATCATAGTAGTATCGACTAGATACGCTCCTGTACTTGGTATCATTACAGTGGATGTTAGGTGTAGATCCACCAATGGCGTTTGGTGATGATTTGATGATTCTTGTAAGAAACGTACTTTATTTGTCGCCATGGAGGCGAGGATTAGTGACTTAAAAGTAGCTAAAACACTGCGGATGGACGTTAGCCGCTAGCTCGCTAGCCAATGTTTTAAAGCATGGCTTGCATAGCAGCTCCTCAGTGTTTATAGTTTTACCTTTGTTAGTTTTTAAGCCAAACTGTGCCAATTCCTCCCTCTTCTGTCTTCATGCTGTTTCTGTTTGTAAGTAGTCCATGTGTGTGCGTTGCCTAACATGCGCCTTTGCTCGTATTACCAGCAATGTCACAACGTTATGTCTGTAAAAAAATAAAATGTACCGGTGTTATTTGGAGGCGTTTTTGATTCATCAGTACCATGGTACTTTATTAGTACCGGTATACCATACTAAGACGCAAACCTTCACTAGATCAGGCCCTTAGTCTTTATACTAGGCAAGTATTCAGACAGTATTCTGAATAGTAATACATCGGATTTTATACCGCACCTTTCTAGATAATCAAAGCATTTTACAGTGAGAGATGAAATTATTCATTCAAATATACAGTCACACACACTGATGTGGGTAAGATATATTTTGGAAAAAGTGCCCCAAGTCTCCAAGGACACAACAGCATGGGGTGCAGGGAAGGAGGAAGCAAGCTTTGAACCGACAACCCTTCAGGTACTGGATGACGTGCTGAACCCGTCTGGACACTCGAATAAAAAAAATAAAAAAAAATAGAGACAAATCTAGAGACTTTTTGTTGTCTAATTGGACAGTTTTGGAGAGTCTAATATGACAGAACGTATTGTTGTTCGCTATGGGCCCTATTCTCCCATGTGGTAAGCGAAAAAAGCTGCAGAGATTGTCCCCCGCGACTTAAGTCCGTCACTGAAGATGAAAACATTCAATTGCACTTGAAGTTTGGATGCACTGGAGACCACACCTAACACAATGACAAAAGAAACTTCCAGAAATTTATCAAATCCATTCTGATTGCTACAATTGAGACACCTGGGATCATAAAATAAAGATACAAGGACTGTGATACCGTTCTGTGATAACTATGAAACATTGTTTCCTCGTAAGTGCAACCCGTGTAATAACTGATATAACATTATATATATATATACATATATACACACACACACATATATATATATATATATATATATATATATATATATATATATATATATATATATATATGTGTATGTATACATTATTGTGTGTATGTGTATATATGTATTATATATATACAGTATGTATATGTGTATATGTATATACTGTATATGTATGTGTATATATATATGTATATATATTATATATACAGACACATAAACAGATATATATACTTATATATATATATATATATATATATATATATATATATATATATATATGTATGTATGTATGTATGTATGTATGTATGTATGTATGTATATATATATATATATATATGTATATATATATATATATATATACATATATATATATATATGTATATATAGATATGTATATATATATATATATATATATATATGTATATACATATATATATATATATATATATATATATATATATATATATATATATATATATGTATATACATATATATATATACATATATATACATATATATATGTATATACATATATATATATATATATATATATATATATATATATATATATATATATATATATATATATACATATATATATATATATATATATATATATATATATATATATATATATACATACACATATATATATATATATATATATATATATATATATACACACGTATATATATATATATATATACATACACATATATATATATATATATATATATATATATATATATATATATATATATATACACATACACATACACACAATAATGTATACATACACACATATATATACATATATATATATATATATATATATATATATATATGTATATATATGTGTAATTCTACTCTAGCTGACGTCACGTTACTTGGCAACAGGCACCGCCTTATAAAGGCACGCTTGCTCCGCTCTCATGAAACATCTCTCAAGTGCATTTGCCATATACTGTATTAGATGTTATTTTTTTAAGTAACGCAGCAATTCACATTCATTAAAGAGCAATTTGGTTGCTGTTGTAGGCCCTTTACCCTCTCAAAGCACTCACACGTGGCTCAGTCTTGTATGACATAAAAAAATCCGAGTATTTATTCTATGCTCACTTTTTGTCTCCCTCACAACGTTATCCCTCTATTACAATGATGTGCTCATGCGTGTGATTGTTCCAGACAGGCTCGGACAAAACCAGCTCGTTAGCATTAACGCCGCAGACACACACGTGTTCAAAGTAGGACTTTTTTAAAAAGCCCTTTTAAAAAAATATCCAAACCCACTTGTAATTGTGTGAGACGTCTGAGACATATTTAAAATAATGGAAAAAAAAAAAAAATTATAAGAGGTTTTAACGGAACGAGTTATTTTTATTTAGCGCCGTAATGGAAAAACATCTTGCAGGGATTTTATATTTGTTGTTGTTGTTGTGGTTTGGGCTTCAGCTGCCGTGACAGTGATGCGTGGCGGGGTGAAGGTTCACAATGTGCCGTAGCGAGATGAGATGACGGGATTATCTAAGGATTTCTCTCCCTCTCTCCCACAGTCGTCTTGCATTGGATCATACATGTGCTCCGTCCTCTCTCTCCAAGATGATTTGGAGCCCTGCATAGTCAATTATGTTGAGGGAGTGTCGGGGCAACGTATTCCATATTTTGCTGGGATATTAATATTGCATGAGAGCTGTTCTGTAGCGAGTAGTTAAGAGAGAGCCTATTAAAGAGGCAGAGAAATGTCACACACGTACACACACACACACACACACACACACACACTCTTGTATGTGTTACCTTCTTGAGACCTCCGAAAAATGCCTACCTCTTTAGAACCACCCGCTCTAGATGTATAAAGATTTGTATTTACAACAATAATAATATATACAAACTATGTAAATATTAAAAAAGTAAGCTTTTAGTTGAACTTTTTTATTTTAATATTTTGTTGGTAATTGGTTTTTAATATTTATTATTTTCTTCAAGTTATTACAGTATGTCTCTACATATTACTTGTTTTATATATATAATTTTGGCCAGAGGGGGCGCATTTCAATGTCTTACACACACTTGTTATTACATATGTTGGCCAGAGGGGGAGCACTTCAAATTTTTACACACACTTGTTATTTCATATGTTGACCAGAGGGAGAGCCCTTTTAAAACCGACACACAGCCAATTTGAAAAATCCCTCCTTTTTGGCACCACCCTAGTTTTGACAGATTTCACCACCAGGGGTGCAAATTAGATCTCTATTTTTTTGTAATGTACTTAAAGCCGATGACAAACAAGTCACGGACCACAGATGGCCCCTGTGGCGCACTTTGGGCAACACAGCTGTAGAAGCTAACTGTTAATGGCCACTATAGTCTTAGTAGCGTAGTGTATTTGTTCATCCTATAGTCACATATGGGACGCGGGTTGTCTTACGTCAGCACCGGAAGTCGTAAAATCAGCTGTTCATCCTTTTGGCGGGGTTTTTTCGGGGGATGAATAGGGAAGTCCTTCTTTAGCTGCCGTCTTGTTTTATCATATATTGCTGCCTTTGCACCTGTCAATGTTTACTTTTGTATGCACATTAAATCAACAAAAAAAAACTGACTTTGGAGCAATGTTCACGGACTCTAGTGTTTGGCTCTCTATTAGATGAAATGGTTTTCCGTATTGGGACCATGATTTCGGTCCTAACTTGTTCACCGGTCCTCATATGGAAGGCAATTTTCCTCGTTGATGACTCAAGTAGGGTTGTTTACAATTTGTTACCTTCTTAAGACTTCCGAAAAATGCCTACCTCTTTAGGACCACCCTTTCTATGTATATAAAGATTTGTATTTACAACATTAATACTATATATACAAACTATGCAAATATAAAAAAGCTTGTAGTGAAAAATGAGTTGGAATTTCACAAGAAAGAGGTCACAATTTCACAAGAAAAACTTAGAATTTTGGCATGATTGTAATAAAAGTCGTCATTTTACTCAACGCAAGTCAAAATTTTACGAGAAAAACTGAACATTGGTGCATTATTATGATCCTGACTTTGGAGCAATGTTCACGGACTCTAGTGTTTGGCTCTCTATTAGATGCAATGGTTTTCCGTATTGGGACCATGATTTATGTCCTAACTTGTTCACCGGTCCTCATATGGAAGGAAATTTTCCTTGTTGATGTCTCAATTAGGGTTGTTTACAATTTGTTACCGTCTTAAGACTTCCAAAAAATGCCTACCTCTTTAGGACCACCCTTCCTAGATATATAAAGACTTGTATTTACAACATTAATACTATATACAAACTATGCAAATATAAAAAAGCTTGTAGTGAAAAATGAGTTGGAATTTCACAAGAAAAAGGTCACAATTTCACAAGAAAAACTTTTGGCAGTATTATAATAAAAGTCGTAATTTTACTCAAAGCAAGTCAAAATTTTACGAGAAAAACTGAACATTGGTGCAATATTATGATAAAATTTGGAATTTTACTCAATAACAGTCGCAATTTTACAAGAAAAGCTTAACATTTTGGCAATTTTATGAAAAGAGTCGTAGTTTTACTCGACAAGTCACAATTTTATAAGAAAACTTATAAATTTTGGCAATATTACAATAATAATCGGAATTTTACTTGGCAAAATTAGGACAAACGTAATCATTTTACTCAAAAAATGTCACTATTTTACAAGAACAACAAAAAAAATGGCAATATTGTGATAAGTCGGAATTTTATATGACAAATGTCACCGTTTTGCATTAAAAAGTAATTAATTTTACCATTAAAAAGTTATTTTACGAGAAAATATTGCAATATTACAGAAACAGAAAGAATAACATTAATTGTATATAATACTATGTACAAACTATGCAAATATAAAAAAGCTTGTAGTGAAAAATGAGTTGGAATTTCCCAAGAAAAAGGTCACAATTTCACAAGAAAAACTTAGAATTTTGGCAGTATTGTAACAAAAGTCGTCATTTTACTCAACACAAGTCAAAATTTTACGAGACAAACTGAACACTGGTGTAATATTATGATCCTGACTTTGGAGCAATGTTCACAGACTCTAGTGTTTGGCTCTCTATTAGATGCAATGGTTTTCCGTATCGGGACCATAATTTCGGTCCTAACTTGTTCACCGGTCCTCATGTTAAAGGTACTTTTCCTTGTTGATGTGTCAAGTAGGGTAGAAATACAAGAACACACACACAATCTTGTATTGGTTACCTTCTTGAGACCTCCAAAAAATGCCTACCTCTTTAGGACCACCCTTCCTAGATATATAAAGACTTGTATTTACAACATTAATACTATATATACATACTATGCAAATATAAAAAAGCTTGTAGTGAAAAATGAGTTGGAATTTCACAAGAAAAAGGTCACAATTTCACAAGAAAAACTTTTGGCAGTATTATAATAAAAGTCGTAATTTTACTCAAAGCAAGTCAAAATTTTACGAGAAAAACTGAACATTGGTGCAATATTATGATAAAATTTGGAATTTTACTCAATAACAGTCGCAATTTTACAAGAAAAGCTTAACATTATGGCAATTTTATGAAAAGAGTCGTAGTTTTACTCGACAAGTCACAATTTTATAAGAAAACTTATAAATTTTGGCAATATTCCAATAATAATCGGAATTTTACTTGGCAAAATTAGGACAAAAGTAATCATTTTACTCAAAAAATGTCACTATTTTACAAGAACAACAAAAAAAATGGCAATATTGTGATAAGTCGGAATTTTATATGACAAATGTCACCGTTTTGCATTAAAAAGTAATTAATTTTACCATTAAAAAGTTATTTTACGAGAAAATATTGCAATATTACAGAAACAGAAAGAATAACATTAATTGTATATAATACTATATACAAACTATGCAAATATAAAAAAGCTTGTAGTGAAAAATGAGTTGGAATTTCCCAAGAAAAAGGTCACAATTTCACAAGAAAAACTTAGAATTTTGGCAGTATTGTAACAAAAGTCGTTATTTTACTCAACGCAAGTCAAAATTTTACGAGACAAACTGAACACTGGTGTAATATTATGATCCTGACTTTGGAGCAATGTTCACAGACTCTAGTGTTTGGCTCTCTATTAGATGCAATGGTTTTCCGTATCGGGACCATAATTTCGGTCCTAACTTGTTCACCGGTCCTCATGTTAAAGGTACTTTTCCTTGTTGATGTGTCAAGTAGGGTAGAAATACAAGAACACACACACAATCTTGTATTGATTACCTTCTTGAGACCTCCAAAAAATGCCTACCTCTTTAGGACCACCCTTCCTAGATATATAAAGACTTGTATTTACAACATTAATACTATATATACATACTATGCAAATATAAAAAAGCTTGTAGTGAAAAATGAGTTGGAATTTCACAAGAAAAAGGTCACAATTTCACAAGAAAAACTTTTGGCAGTATTATAATAAAAGTCGTAATTTTACTCAAAGCAAGTCAAAATTTTACGAGAAAAACTGAACATTGGTGCAATATTATGATAAAATTTGGAATTTTACTCAATAACAGTCGCAATTTTACAAGAAAAGCTTAACATTTTGGCAATTTTATGAAAAGAGTCGTAGTTTTACTCGACAAGTCACAATTTTATAAGAAAACTTATAAATTTTGGCAATATTCCAATAATAATCGGAATTTTACTTGGCAAAATTAGGACAAAAGTAATCATTTTACTCAAAAAATGTCACTATTTTACAAGAACAACAAAACAAATGGCAATATTGTGATAAGTCGGAATTTTATATGACAAATGTCACCGTTTTGCATTAAAAAGTAATTAATTTTACCATTAAAAAGTTATTTTACGAGAAAATATTGCAATATTACAGAAACAGAAAGAATAACATTAATTGTATATAATACTATATACAAACTATGCAAATATAAAAAAGCTTGTAGTGAAAAATGAGTTGGAATTTCACAAGAAAAAGGTCACAATTTCACAAGAAAAACTTAGAATTTTGGCAGTATTGTAACAAAAGTAGTCAGTTTACTCAACGCAAGTCAAAATTTTACGAGACAAACTGAACACTGGTGTAATATTATGATCCTGACTTTGGAGCAATGTTCACGGACTCTAGTGTTTGGCTCTCTATTAGATGCAATGGTTTTCCGTATCGGGACCATAATTTCGGTCCTAACTTGTTATGGAAGGTACTTTTCCTTGTTGATGTCTCAAGAAGGGTAGAAATACAAGAACACACACACACACACACACACACACACACACACACACACGTTGTATGTATACTCTAACAAGAGCAGGTTGTTATAATTAGTGTTTTTCAGATGATTTTCCTTTGCGATAACAAAGAAGTGCCTCGATTTCCTGTTAAACATTACGTTCACATCAAACACCCGCCGATGTTTGATGTGTGATGTGTGACTTTAATTGTGCTAAGAATGGAATATTTCAGGCAGACAACTGTATAAATAAAACAAAGTAAAGACAATTTCTGCCGTTAAAAAAACCCGAAACAAATTGTGATACATCCAAGCAGGGATGAGCTAATGACATTATATTTATTTTCCACGTCTGCGTGATGCTTACTTGTCAACAGTGACGGGCTGGCAGGGTTTTTTTTTTTTCCGGGCGCTAAGTGGCGCCGATGCTGGTCGCTCTGTGATTGACGTCTCATTTCATGCATTGTCAAAATGCACGTCAGCGTAATTAAGACGTCAGCAAAACTTGCTACTTTTCTGGGTAAACAGGCAGTACTTCCATTACCAGTATGGCTTTGGTACACAGTCACACGTCAAAAACTCTTCCAAAGCTGCCAAGTGACAGCCTCAAAACTTTCAGTATTTGGAGAACATATGTATAGAGGAGTGGGTTACAATCCCCCCTGAGATCTACACGAGCCTGGTGATAAACCACAAGAAACGTCTGGTTTGTGCTTGCCAACAAAGATTTCGCCCACAAGTACCATATTTGATGGACCAGTATATGGGCCACACCCTCTAAATTTAAGAGGATTTTTTTTTTTTCAGAGATTAACCGTACCAAACTATAAGCCGCAGATATATACGCTGTGAAATTAGTTATTTACACAGAAATATTCTGTAAATCTTAATTGTTTCCAAACGGTGTCTGTAACAAGGGCAGTAAAACGGCTGATCAAACAAAACAGAAGTCATCGTCATGGAGCCACTAGCTGCGGAAGGTAGCTTTCCATTTAGCTAAACAGACTCCAAAACTCCACGGTGACGTCTTGGTGAATTTACTGGGGAATTTGTGAAACTGAAACAAAACAAAAAGAATGCCGTTGTAATTTAATAACACTAACACAGACGCTCATAGACGTGTTGGCATATAAGGATTTAAATGATTATATTTTATGGGAAAGACTAATTTTTAGGTAGCAGGGGCGAGTAACAAATGCTGTTTTTCCTCTGTTCAAGGTTGTTTAAAATTCTCGTTTTAGTTGTAGTTATTAAATATGCAAGAAATATCCTCGACTTCATTTTTACCATGTTTTTGTGCACTTTATTTCCACAGATTCAGTGGAACGTGCTTTACTACTATATCAATCAACCAATCAAAATGTATTTATATAGCCCTGAATCACAAGTGTCTCAAAGGGCTGCGCAAGCCACAATGACATCCTCGGCTCAGATCCCACATAAATCCCACGTAATTTTACTTGACAAAAGTCACAATCTTTAAGAAAACTTAAAACTGTTGGCAATATTATACAAACCCCGTTTCCATACGAGTTGGGAAATTGTGTTAGATGTAAATATAAACGGAATACAATGATTTGCAAATCATTGTCAACCCATATTCAGTTGAATATGCTACAAAGACAACATATTTGATGTTCAAACTGATAAACATTTTTTTTTTGTTGCAAATAATCATTAACTTTAGAATTTGATGCCAGCAACACGTGACAAAGAAGTTGGGAAATGTGGCAATAAATACTGATAAAGTTGAGGAATGCTCATCAAACACTTATTTGGAACATCTCACAGGTGAACGGGCAAATTGGGAACAGGTGGGTGCCATGATTGGCTATAAAAGTAGATGCTCAGTCATTCACAAACAAGGACGGGGCGAGGGTCACCACTTTGTCAACAAATGCGGGAGCAAATTGTTGAACAGTTTAAGAAAAACCTTTCTCAACCAGCTATTGCAAGGAATTTACCATCTACGGTCCGTGATATCATCAAAGGGTTCAGAGAATCTGGAGAAATCACTGTACGTAAGCAGCTAAGCCCGTGACCTTCCATCCCCTCAGGCTGTACTGCATCAACAAGCGACATCAGTGTGTAAAGGATATCACCACATGGGCTCAGGAACACTTCAGAAACCCACTGTCAGTAACTACAGTTGGTCGCTACATCTGTAAGTGCAAGTTAAAACTCTCCTATGCAAGGCGAAAACCGTTTATCAACAACACCCAGAAACGCCGTCGGCTTCGCTGGGCCTGAGCTCATCTAAGTTGGACTGATGCAAAGTGGAAAAGTGTTCTGTGGTCTGACGAGTCCACATTTCAAATTGTTTTTGGAAACTGTGGACGTCGTGTCCTCCGGACCAAAGAGGAAAAGAACCATCCGGATTGTTATAGGCGCAAAGTTGAAAAGCCAGCATGTGTGATGGTATGGGGGTGTATTAGTGCCCAAGACATGGGTAACTTACACATCTGTGAAGGCACCATTAATGCTGAAAGGTACATACAGGTTTTGGAGGGCTCCAAGCAACATTACCATGGACGCCCCTGCTTATTTCAGCAAGACAATGCCCAACCACGTGTTACATCAACGTGGCTTCATAGTAAAAGAGTGCGGGTACTAGACTGGCCTGCCTGTAGTCCAGACCTGTCTCCCATTGAAAATGTGTGGCGCATTATGAAGCCTAAAATAGCAGAAGGGAGACCCCCGGACTGTTGAACAACTTAAGCTGTACATCAAGCAAGAATGGGAAAGAATTCCACCTGAGAAGCTTCAAAAATGTGTCTCCTCAGTTCCCAAACCTTTACTGAGTGTTGTTAAAAGGAAAGGCCATGTAACACAGTGGTGAACATGCCCTTTCCCAACTACTTTGGCACGTGTTGCAGCCATGAAATTCTAAGTTAATTATTATTTGCAAAAAAAAAATAAAGTTTATGAGTTTGAACATCAAATATGTTGTCTTTGTAGTGCATTCAACTGAATATGGGTTGAAAAGGATTTGCAAATCATTGTATTCCGTTTATATTTACATCTAACACAATTTCCCAACTCATATGGAAACGGGGTTTGTAATAAAAATCTGAATTTATAGTCCAGATTAAAAAAAGATAAACTGTACATTTCTCACTGGAATTTAACCCTGCAAACACACAGAAGACTTTATTCCTTCAAGGTCTTTGCCCTAACAGGGGGGGGGGGGCAAAAAGTCCCAAGGGCCCGGTCTCAAGCCGACACGGTCAGTTAGCGGCGGGGCCCGGGAGGCTCCATGCTGGGCTCCACGCTGCACGAGCGCCTGGTGACCTCACAGCACCAGCTGGGCCTTGAAGAAGTATTTTAAAAGGACAATTCTCCGCAGTAATATCATCGGCCATGCCGCAAATAGTCTGGATTAGGGCCCGGGATGTAGCCAATGTGCAGGGGGTGGGTAAAGAGCAAGTAAAAACTGCATGGATGGGAGCAGGAACACACACACACACACACACACACACACATTCCCTGCCATATCAATGCACTTCTCTGAAATTCAAATGGCAAGTAGGAAAGGGTAGGGAGGGGGATGATGAAAAAAAGAGAAAAAAGCTCTAGGTTAGAGGGGTGGGTCCTTCTTGAGAAAGAAAGCTGCCATCTATGTATTAGTGCTCTGTAAATATTACATGAGCTCTGCATTCGCTCACTTGTTTGCCATTACTTCCACTGGATGGGTGTATTATTTTAGAAACCGTGCCTTGTTTATGGAGAGGCATGACCTACTTCCACACACTCCTCACTCTCTCTCTCTCTCTCTCTCTTTCCTCGCTCGCTCTTCTTCTGCGTCTTCTTCAATCTGCAAAATCTCAACCGGCCGTCCCCGCTGAACAATTACAAGGCAGAGAGACTCAAATGGAGATGTTTGTAGAAAACAACATGTGTATAATTACGCTTTAATGAGGTCTTGTCAGAGCGGAATGTGCAATTAGATTGGTAATAGAATATTCCGGCTGGATGCGAGGGCGCGCGCGCGCACACACACACACACACACACACGCACACACACACACACACACACTCTTGTAGTTGTTACCTTCTTGAGACCTCCGAAAAATGCCTACCTCTTTAGGACCACCCTTCCTAGATATACAAAGATTTGTATTTACAACATTAATACTATATACAAACTATGCAACTATAAAAAAAAGCTTGTAGTGAAAAATGAGTTGGAATTTCACAAGAAAAAGGTCACAATTTCACAAGAAAAAGGTCACAATTTCACAAGAAAAACGTTTGGCAGTATTATAATAAAAGTCGTAATTTTACGAGAAAAACTGAACATTGGTGCAATATCATGATAAAAGTTGGAATTTGACTCAATAACAGTCGCACGTTTACAAGAAAAGCTTAACATTTTGGCAATTTTATGAAAAGGGTCGTAATTTTACTCGACAAAAGTCACAATTTTATAAGAAAACGTATACATTTTGGCAATATTGCAATAATAATCGGAATTTTACTTGGCAAAATTAGGACAAAAGTCATAATTTTACTGAAAAAAATGTCACCATTTTACAAGCACAACAAAAACATTGGCAATATTGTGATACAAGTCAGAATTCTGTATGACAAATGTCATATTAAAAAGTAATTAATTTTACATTAAAAAGTGACTTTACGAGAAAATGTTGCAATATTGCAGAAACAGAAAGAATATGAGAAATTGTCCACAATTTTATAAGAAAAAAGTCGACACATTCTGAGGAAAAGGCTGCTTTTAGTAAAAAAAAAAAAAAATTGTATTGAATTTTTTGTTTGTAATTGGTTTTTAATCTTCATTATTTACTTCAAGTTATAACAGTATGTCTCTATATACATATTTTTTTAAACTAATTTTGGCCAAAGGGGGCGCATTTCAATTTCTTACACACACTTGTTATTACATATGTTGGCCAGAGGGGGAGCATTTCAATTTTTTACTCACACTTGTTATTTCATATGTTGACCAAAGGGGGAGCACTTTTAAAGTTAAAGTACCAATGATTGTCACACACACACTCGGTGTGGTGAAATTTGTCCTCTGCATTTGACCCATCCCCTTGTTCACCCCCTGGGAGGTGAGGGGAGCAGTGAGGAGCAGCGGTGGCCGCGCCCGGGAATCATTTTTGGTGATTCAACCCCCAATTTCAACCCTTGATACTGAGTGCCAAGCAGGGAGGTAATGGGTCCCATTGTTATAGTCTTTGGTATGACTCGGCCGGGGTTTGAACTCACAATCTACCGATCTCAGTTGGAATTTTACTCAACAGTCGCAATTTTATAAAAAAAAAGCTTAACATTTTGACAATTTTATGAAAAGAGTCGTAATTTTACTCGACAAAAGTCACAATTTTATAAGAAAACTTATACATTTTGGCAATATTACAATAATAATCGGAATTTTACTTGGCAAAATTAGGACAAAAGTCATTATTTTACTCAAAAAATGTCACTATTTTACAAGCACAACAAAAAAAATGGCAATATTGTGATAAGTCGGGATTTTATATGACAGATGTCACCGTTTTGCATTAAAAAGCAATTAATTTTACCGTTAAAAAGTTATTTTACGAGAAAATGTTGCAATATTGCAGAAACAGAAAGAATATGAGAAATTGTCCACAATTTTATGAGAAAAAAGTCGACACATTCTGAGAAAAAGGCTGCTTTTAGTAAAAAAAAAAAAAAATTATTGAATTTTTTGTTTGTAATTGGTTTTTAATCTTCATTATTTACTTCAAGTTATAACAGTATGTCTCTATATACTTATTTTATATATTTTTTTAAACTAATTTTGGCCAAAGGGGGCGCATTTCAATTTCTTACACACACTTATTATTACATATGTTGGCCAGAGGGGGAGCATTTCAATTTTTTACTCACACTTGTTATTTCATATGTTGACCAAAGGGGGAGCACTTTTAAAGTTAAAGTACCAATGATTGTCACACACACACTCGGTGTGGTGAAATTTGTCCTCTGCATTTGACCCATCCCCTTGTTCACCCCATGGGAGGTGAGGGGAGCAGTGGGGAGCAGTGAGGAGCAGCGGTGGCCGTGCCCGGGAATCATTTTTGGTGATTTAACCCCCAATTCCAACCCTTGATACTGAGTGCCAAGCAGGGAGGTAATGGGTCCCATTTTTACAGTCTTTGGTAAGACTCGGCCGGGGTTTGAACTCACAACCTACCGATCTCAGTTGGAATTTTACTCAATAACAGTCGCAATTTTACAAAAAAAGCTTAACATTTTGGCAATTTTATGAAAAGAGTCGTAATTTTACTCGACAAAAGTCAATTTTATAAGAAAACTTATACATTTTGGCAATATAACAATAATAATCGGAATTTTACTTGGCAAAATTAGGACAAAAGTCGTAATTTTACTCAAAACATTTCACTATTTTACGAGAACAACAAAAAAATTGGCAATATTGTGATAAAAGTCGGAATTTTGTAAGACAAATGTCACCGTTTTGCTTTAAAAAGTAATTGATTTTACATTAAAAAGTTATTTTACGAGAAAATATTGCAATGTTACAGTAACAGAAAGAATATGAGAAATTGTCCCCAATTTTATAAGAAAAAAGTCGACACATTCTGAGGAAAAGGCTGCTTTTAGTAAAAAAAAAAAAAAATTGTATTGAATTTTTTGTTTGTAATTGGTTTTTAATCTTCATTATTTACTTCAAGTTATAACAGTATGTCTCTATATACATATTTTATATATTCTTTTAAATTAATTTTGGCCAAAGGGGGCGCATTTCAATTTCTTACACACACTTGTTATTACATATACTGATCTCAGTTGGAATTTTACTCAATAACAGTCGCAATTTTACAAAAAAAGCTTAACATTTTGGCAATTTTATGAAAAGAGTTGTAATTTTACTCGACAAAAGTCAATTTTATAAGAAAACTTATAAAATAAGTTTTATAAGTTTTGTGCTAAGCACTTTAGCACAAAGCACTTTATCTATGAGCTCTAGTGCAATGCACACTGGCACTTTATCTTTATCTCCATACTGTAGATTTTATGCCTACATCAAAGTGCCATCTATGTCTATCAAGCTCCATGTTCTGATGTTTAAATGTTAGTTGTCTGGTTGTAGTTGTGTCTGCGCTTGTGTTTTTGTTCTGTTGTTTTTGTGTATGTTAAGAAAGCAATGATGCACTGTGCCCAACACAAATTTTCCCGCGGGGACAATAAAGTTGAACCTTGAACCTTGAACCTTATACATTTTGGCAATATAACAATACTAATCGGAATTTTACTTGGCAAAATTAGGACAAAAGTCGTAATTTTACTCAAAAAATGTCACTATTTTACGAGAACAACAAAAAAATTGGCAATATTGTGATAAAAGTCGGAATTTTGTAAGACAAATGTCACCGTTTTGCTTTAAAAAGTAATTGATTTTACGTTAAAAAGTTATTTTACGAGAAAAACATTGCAATATTACAGAAACAGAAAAAATATGAGAAATTGTCCCCAATTTTATAAGAAAAAAGTCGACACTTTGCGAGAAAAAGGCTGCTTTTAGTGATTTTTTATTTGTATTTGTTGTTTAATTGTTTTTTATTCTTCATTATTTACTTCAAGTTATTACAGTATGTCTCTATATACATATTTATTTATTTTTTAATTAATTTTGGCCAAAGGGGGCGCATTTCAATTTCTTACACACCCTTGTTATTACATATGTTGACCAGAGGGGGAGCGCTTTTAAAACACAGTCAATTTGAAAAATCCCTCCTTTTTGGGACAACCCTAATTTTGATAGATTTCACCACAAAGGAGTGCAAATGAGACAATCTCTATTAGATGCAATGGTTTTCCGTATTGGGACCAGGACTTCGGTCCTAACTTGTTCACCGGTCCTCATACGGAAGGTGCTTTTCCTCGTTAATGTCTCAAGAAGGGAAGAAATACAAGAACACACACACACACACACACACACACGCCTTGGCTTGTAGAGTCAGCATGGCACTGATTGAAAGAGCGCTGAGTGTATTTCCAGCGCTTATTGACAGAACTGGCCTGTGCTGCATTTAGAATTCAAACGCCACAATGGTGAGCAAGTATGAAGTAAACGTCCTATTTTTGTTGATGCTGCACTATATTCACTTTACATGCATGTTTGCAAAATGGCTCACTGTGTCCGTGGCAGCTCTAACTTTAATGGCGCCCTGTGCCAGACCCCATTAGTTGTTTGTTTAATCGATATTTCACATTAAATTGCAGTGGTGTGCCGTCAGGGCCAGCAAGGCCTTCTCTGCTGGCCTAACATAACCAAAAAGCATAATCATGATTAAAGATAAAAGTCATTTTTTATTTACTTTCCCTAAAATGTCATATTATGCTCATTCCGGGTGTTGTTGCTTTTTAATTTGAGTTTGTATCCAATCAGAATTCAGCTAGCTTATGTTGCCATGCTGTAGCAAATCTGCCTGAGGCCTTCAGAATCAACAATGCGGGCGAGCACTGTAAGTGAACGGGGGACATACAGTTGATAGACAGTTACGATAGCCAATCAGATCACGCGTTGTTGTTAGTAAGGCCTTCTCGCTGTGATTGGATACTCACTTGGGAATAGTGAATAGCGCGCTATGTTTTAAAGCAATGCTTTAGTTTTTACAGCTCCACCTTTATCGGTAGGTTTAAAGCCAAAATACGTCCATTCTCCATTTCATACTGTTTCTGCTTACAAGTGCTGTGTGTGTGTGTGTTTTAACTATACTATGTTATAACTTATATGCCAGCATTATCACCGCGGCGCGCATCATGGCGGTGGGAAAAAAAAAGTAGTGGTATTTTTCAAAAGCAGTATAGTACCAATTTGTATTCATTAGTACCGTGGTAATTTAGGTATGCCGTACAACTAATGAAACAACTGGAAGTATGTGATGCATAACATTGCAACGGTATTGTATTAATGTTCGAAACAAACTAAAACTAACCAACGAACTAACCTTTGTTGGGACCATACTTGCCAACCCTCCCGAATTTTCCGGGAGACTCCCGAATTTCAGCGCCTCTCCCGATTTCCGGACCATGCGGACCTGAGTGAGGACAGCCTGTCGTCACGTCCGCTTTTCCTCCATATAAACAGCGTGCCGGCCCAGTCACGTCATAACATCTTACGGCTTTTGGAGAGTGCACAACTGCGCACACAAACAAGAAGGAGACCAAGCAGAAGAACGAAGAAGAGACAGTCATGGCGAAGACGAGTGACATAAAATAGAACGAGGATGGACAATTCAACCCTAAACTCACTCCTCTCCGGCAAATTAAATTTCACAGATGCTGCCCATACCTATGCTCCTTCAGAGGCTGTGCTACTGGCTGCAAAGCATTGCACTTTCAAATACAACAATGAGTGGAGGAGTGTTATGTGTGTATATGTGTAAATAAAGGAACACTGAAATTCAAGTATTTCTTTTATTTATATATATATATATATATATATATATATATATATATATATATATATATATATACATATATATATATATATATATATATATATATATATATATATATATATATATATATATATATATATATATATATATATATATATATATATATTAGGGCTGCAACTAACGATTAATTTGATAATCGATTAATCTGTCGATTATTACTTTGATTAATCAATTAATAATCGGATAAAAGAGACAAACTACATTTCTATCCTTTACAGTATTTTATTGAAAAAAAAACAGCATACTGGCACCATACTTATTTTGATTGTTTCTCAGCTGTTTGTAAATGTTGCAGTTTATAAATAAAGGTTTATTAAAAAAAAATTTAAAAAAAAAAACAATAAAAAGAAATCCTCTGCGCATAGTATAGATCTAACGAATCGATGACTAAATTAATCGGCAACTATTTTTATAATCGAATTTAATCGATTAGTTGTTGCAGCCCTAATATATATATATATATATATATGAATAATAAAATATATATATATATATATATATATATATATATATAGCTAGAATTAACTGAAAGTCAAGTATTTATTTTATATATATATATATATATATATATATATATATATATATATATATATATATATATATATATATATATATATATATATATATATATATATATATATATATATATATATATATGAGAAATACTTGAATTTCAGTGAATTCTAGCTTTAAATATACTCCTCCCCCTTAACCCCTGGCCCTGCCCACCTCAAACCCCTCCCCAAATCTCCCGAATTCGAAGGTCTCAAGGTTGGCAAGAATGGTTGGAACGATACACAAGCCTGCAGCTAGGAGGCAGCGGTGGTCAATATAACCAACTGTTCTACCCTGTAGAAGTAGTAAGTACACAGGAAAAACATGAAACATGTGACCGAAATTAAAGAAAAAACTTGTCAGCGGCATACAAAAAGAATGTAACTCACACAGTGTGCTTTACAAATAGATAAATATATATCGTCTTTTCCCAATATAACTAAATTAAGGGAGGGGGTCAGGGTAAATTTCTCTTCCCCATTGGGGCCATGACAGAAAATCAATCAATCAATCAATCAATGTTTATTTATATAGCCCTAAATCACAAGTGTCTCAAAGGGCTGCACAAGCCCCAACGACATCCGCGGTTCAGCGCCCACATAAGGGCAAGGAAAAACTCACAACCCAGTGGGACGTCGATGAGAATGACTGAGAAACCTTGGAGAGGACCGCAGATGTGATCTAACATAATAGTGAGAGTCCAGTCCATAGTGGATCTAACATAATAGTGAGAGTCCAGTCCATAGTGGATCTAACATAATAGTGAGAGTCCAGTCCATAGTGGGGCCAGCAGGAGACCATCCCGAGTGGAGACGGGTCAGCAGTGCAGAGATGTCCCCAACCGATGCACAGGCGAGCGGTCCACCCCGGGTCCCGACTCTGGACAGCCAGAATAATTGAGAGGCACTACTCTCTTCCTCACTTCCTTGTTTACATTGATAGAGATTTTGATTTGTGATCATAATCTCTTTTCATCTCCTGTTGGTTTGGTGAAGTTCATGTGGGCAGTATGGAGGGCCTGTAGGGGGCGCTCAACTGACACACATATCCTGACCTGATGAATAAATAAACACTGGACACAAATAGATATGAATCTTTTTGTTCCACCTCATTCGTGCGCTGCCCCCCGAGAGAAGGCTGGCCTGGGCAATTGCCCGCAGAGCTTGAACCGCTACTACATGGTATAGTTGGAACATTACCCGCAGAGTAGGGTTGTACGGTATACCGGTATTAGTATAGTACCGCAATACTAATGAATCATATTCGGTACTGTACCGCCTCTAAAAAGTACCGGTCCACCACCCCCACAACCCCACGTCGTTGTCATGTCATGTCATTGTTGGTTTTACGAGCAGAGGAGCATGTTCGGCAGCGCACAATCACTGAGTACTTACAAGCAGACACAGTGTGTAGACAGAAAAGGGAGAACGGACGCATTTTGGCTTAAAAACTAACGATAAAGGTGAAGTTATAACACTGAAACGCCCTCAGGAAGAGGTGCTTTAAGACATGGCTAGCTAGCTAGCGGCTAAAGTCCAGCCGCAGTCTGCAGTGTTTTAGCTACTTCTAAATCACTAATCCTCGCCTCCATGGCGACAAATAAAGTAAGTTTCTTACAAGTATCATCCCTGCAGGACGAGGAATAGCTAAACATGCTTCACTACACACCGTAGCTCACCGGCGTCAAAATGTAAACAAACGCCATTGGTGGATCTACACCTAACATCCACTGTAATGATACCAAGTACAGGAGCGTATCTAGTCTATACTACTATGATTACATCAATATTTTTTTGCATCACAAAATCTTTTGTTTTTTTAAAATTCATATTATGTTTATAAAAGAGGACTTTGAATATGACCAATGTATGATCCTGTAACGACTTGGTATCCGATTGATACCCAAATTTGTGTACAGAATAAATCACATGATTTAAATGAGTAAATTCCATTAATAACATCCTGTAATTTGATTTTGATATTATTAATTTTATCTCCTGATAGATTGACACCAATGAGAGCATTTGAAAACTCTGCCAGACTCAATTCCATGACTGATGAACACGATCACATCATGTATTCACAATGTATAAATAACGACAAAGGAAAATAGAATACTGTTACCTGCGACATGTAAGTGTAAAAAAAAAACAAAACATTATGATTTGTACATTTTCAGAATGTGCTTGTTCTATTTTTAAACAAAGAAAACAATCCGAAGTTGTCTTTATTTTTAAGTTATCATGCCATGATTTTACTTGTCCGGCCCACTTGGGAGTAGATTTTCCTCCATGTGAGTTTGACACCTCTTATCTACATCAAAAATATATGATTTGCCTGAGTGGCTGGACAGGACAGATTGGAAAGAAAAACAATTATAATATATATATATTTTTTTTAATCGATTAAGAATCGTTACAAATAATAATCACGATTAGAGATGTCCGATAATATCGGCCGATAAATGCTTTAAAATGTAATATCGGAAATTATCGGTATCTGTTTCAACTTCCCGATATTCCCGGGAGACTCACGAATTTCAGTGCCCCTCCCGAAAATCTCCCGGGGCAACCATTCTCCCGAATTTCCTCCCGATTTCCACCCGGACAACATTATTGGGGGCGTGCCTTAAAGGCACTGCCTTTAGCGTCCTCTACAACCTCGTCACGTCCGCTTTTCCTCCATACAGTCACATAATATATGCGGTTTTTACACACACACAAGTGAATGCAAGGCATACTTAATCAACAGCCATACAGGTCACACCGAGGGTGGCCGTATAAACAACTTTAACACTGTTACAAACATGCGCGACACTGTGAACCCACACCAAACACGAATGACAAACAGGTTTCGGGAGAACATCCGCACCGTAACACAACATAAACACAACAGAACAAATACCCGGAACCCCTTGCAGCACTAACTCTTCCGGGACGCTACAATATACACCCTCAAGGTCGGCAAGTGTGCTCTAGTATACTCTGGACTGAAGCTGTGTGCCTTCATTGTTTTTGTAGCTGTTGTTTTGAGGCATGTTTAAAATAAATACAAAATAATGCACTTTGTGAAAGTCAAAGTATAGTATTTCCCATAGTTGTAGTGGGTATCAGGATTATCTCAGGGAGAGCATGTCCCAAATTCCACGCTTCTGTTTTGAGGTATGTTAAAAAAAATAATGCACTTTGTGACTTCAATAATAAATATGGCAGTGCCATGTTGGCACTTTTTTCCATAACTGCAGTTAAAGTTGTTCTCTTATTTTGGAAAACTTTGTTTTTGATTGATTGATTGAAACTTGTATTAGTAGATTGCACAGCACAGTACATACTCCGTACAATTGACCACTAAATGGTAACACCCGAATAAGTTTTTCAACTTGTTTAAGTCGGGGTCCACGTTAATCAATTCATGGTAAAGTTACATTGTTTAATGCATCCAGATAATAATGTGTTAATTCCACGACTGTATATATCGGTTAGACTTAGACTTAGACAAACTTTATTGATCCACAAGGGAAATTGTTCAACACAGTAGTTCAGTTACAATGATGGAAAGTGTAAGGATGGAAAGGACAATGCAGGTATAAATAGACTAAAAAAGCTATAAAAAAATTTAAAAAAATACAAATCTAACATATATACGAATATATACATATGTGTACAGAATAATTTATATACAGATATATTATGTCTATAACATATATACAATATAAACCAATGACCATGTACAATATTACAGTATATACAGTATATATGACAGGAGCAGCATAAAATAGAGAGTAGGTCCAGCAGGAAATAGAAAATAGACATTATAAACATTATAAACAAAGAGAAGTAGCTAACATGTCAGGTGTCAGGTAATAGGCAGATGTCATCTATTGCTGTATGGCGAGTGATTATACAGCTGGATGGAGTACGGAATGAAGGAGTTCTTGAATCGCACAGTGCGGGAAGGAAGTTGAAGGAGCCTGTTGATATCGTGATCGGTAATTAAGAGTTGGACAATATTGGAATATCGGTAAAAAAAAAGCCATTATCGGACATCTCTAATCACGATTATTCAGAATTATTTTATTCTTTTCCCATTCAAACAATTCCAAATACATCTCACCTGCACACACTGCAAAAAGTCAGTGATCAAAAACAAGAAAAAAAAATTACAACAATTATTTTATTTGAACTAAGAAAAATTATCTGCCAATAGAACAAGACAATTTGGCTTGTCAAGACTTTCCAAAACAAGTAAAATT
>NC_084756.1:32361160-32366160 GCF_033978785.1 Entelurus aequoreus | reverse complement strand
ATTTTGTATTCTAACAGTCTTCGACTATCACTGCAGCTTTGTTTTGGTTCTGTGCGAGCTGTGCCGAAAATAACGTACCAGAATAAAGTCTGTTTGTAACAAATGAGGAGGACTAAAACAGACACGGTGTTGCGGAGCTTTTGCGATCAAAAACCTGTGACGTTTTTAATCACGGTTAATAGTAAAACTGGTTTATTATTGCGTCCCTACTGAGCAATGGCTTGTTTGACCTTAGAGCAAGGGTGTCAAACATATCGGGCCTGCAAACAGGTTTTATCCGGCCCGCGTAATGAGTTTGCCAAGTATAAAAATGAGCTTCTTTTTTTTTTAGAACGAAAGAAACTGCTGTTCTAAATGTGTCCACTGGATGTCACAATAGCAATTCTGTTAGGCAAGCAAACGGTTTATACCGGGGCCAAGCAAGAAGTATAAAGTAAAGGGTGACTGTAGCTCCTCCTCCTCGACCCACATGGAACTTAAAACCTGCCGATTTACGTCTTCTGCTTCGAACACATCGTCATTTGGAACCCTCGTTGCCCCAAAATGTCTGTCAAACACAAACTTAACCCTTTTGAATAGTTTTTACCTCGGTTTATTACGGTTTGTTGAGTTAGCACTGGATTGATACGTGGAAATGACAAAGGCGGTATTTGATACCTGGAAGAGTTTACATGTTGTGTTTTTGTTCAATCCCAAAAATACTGTAATTTAAAGTTTAATCCTGGCTTTGTAGAGGCGAAGTCTAAGCTCTTTGGGTTTTTGAAACTGCACCAATTTCCTCAGAATTCTCCACAAATTTGAAGTGTTTTGTCCAGAGCATTATTTGTGATTTTTACGTTTTTTAGAACGTGCTTGTTCTATTTTTGGCCAAAGTAAAACAAAGAAAACAACCTGAAGTTGTCTTTATTTTTAAGTTATCATGCCATGATTTTACCATTCTGGCCCACTTGGGAGTAGATATAGTAGATATATATTTACTTGGGGCTAGATATTATATATTATTTACAGTATAATAGTTGTAATATTTGCATTTTTTGAAACTGCACCAATTTCCTCAGAATTTTCAACAAATTTGAAGTGTTTTGTCCAGAGGATTATTTGTGATTTGTACGTTTTTTTCTATTTTTGGCCAAAGTAAAATAAAGAAAACAACCTGAAGTTGCCTTTATTTTTACGTTATCATGCCCTGATTTTACCATTCTGGCCCACTTGGGAGTAGATATTACATATTCTATATCATTTACAGCATAATAGTTTTAATATTTTAGATTTTTTTGAAACTGCACCAATTTCCTTAGAAATTTCAACAAATTTGAAGTGTTTTGTCCAGAGGATTATTTGTGATTTGTACATTTTTTAGAATGTGCTTGTTCTATTTTTGACCGAAGTAAAACAAAGAAAACAACCTGAAGTTGTCTTTATTTTTACGTTATCATGCTGTGATTTTACCATTGTGGCCCACTTGGGAGTAGATATTATATATTATTTACAGTATAATAGTTTTAATATTTGCATTTTTTGAAACTGCACCAATTTCCTCAGAATTTTCAACAAATTTGAAGTGTTTTGTCCAGAGGATTATTTGTGATTTGTACGTTTTTTTAGAATGTGCTTGTTCTATTTTTGGCCAAAGTAAAACAAAGAAAACAACCTGAAGTTGTCTTTATTTTTACGTTATCATGCCATCGTTTTACCATCCTGGCCCACTTGGGAGTAGATATATTCACTTGGGAGTAGATATTATTTACAGTATAATAGTTTTAATATTTGCATTTTTTGAAACTGCACCAATTTCCTCAGAATTTTCAACAAATTTGAAGTGTTTTGTCCAGAGGATTATTTGTGATTTGTACGTTTTTTAGAATGTGCTTGTTCTATTTTTGGCAAAAGTAAAACAAAGAAGACAACCTGAAATTGCCTTTATATTTAAGTTATCATGCCATTGTTTTACCATTCTGGCCCATTTGGGAGTAGATATAGTATATATACTCACTTGGGAGTAGATATTATATATTCTATAGTATTTACAGTATAATAGTTTTAATATTTGCATTTTTTGAAACTGCTCCAATTTCCTCAGAATTTTCAACAAAGTTTAAGTGTTTTGTCCAAAGGATTATTTTTGATTTGTACGTTTTTTAGAATGTGCTTGTTCTATTTTTGGCCAAAGTAAAACAAAGAAAACAACCGGAAGTTGCTTTTATTTTTACGTTATCCTGCCATGATTTTACCATTCTGGCCCACTTGGGGGTAGATATTATATATTCTATATTATTTACAGTATAATAGTTTTAATATTTGCATTTTTGAAACTGCACCAATTTCCTCCAAATTTTCAAAACATTTGAATTGTTTTGTCCAAAGGATTATTTGGGATTTGTAAGTTTTTTAGAATGTGCTTGTTCTATTTTTGGCCAAAATAAAAGAAAGAAAACAACCTGGAATTGCCTTTATTTTTAAGTTATCATGCCATTGTTTTACCATTCTTGCCCATTTGGGAGTAGATATAGTAGATATATTCACTAGGGACTAGATATTATTTATTCTATATTATTTACAGTATAATAGTTTTAATATTTTAGATATTTTTGAAACTGCACCAATTTCCTTAGAAATTTCAACAAATTTGAAGTGTTTTGTCCAGAGGATTATTTGTGATTTGTACGTTTTTTAGAATGTGCTTGTTCTACTTTTGGCCAAAGTAAAACAAAGAAAACAACCCCGAAGTTGCCTTTATTTTTACGTTATCATGCCATGATTTTACCATTCTGGCCCACTTTGGAGTACATATTATATATTTTATATGATATATTATATTATATTATTTATTATATTATTTATATTTATGTTATTATATTTATATGATTTACAGTATAATAGTTTTAATAGGTGCATTTTTTGAAACTGCACCAATTTCCTCAGAATTTTCAACAAATTTTAAGTGTTTTGTCCAGAGAATTATTTGTGATTTGTACATTTTCAGAATGTGCTTGTTCTATTTTTGGCAAAAGTAAAACAACCTGAAATGGCCTTTATATTTAAGTTATCATGCCATGATTTTACCATTGTGGCCCACTTGGGAGTAGATATTATATATTTTGTATTATTTACAGTATAATAGTTTTAATGTGTACATTTTTTTAACTGCACCAATTTCCTCAAAATTTTCAACAAATTTGAAGTGTTTTGTCCAGAGAATTATTTGTGATTTGTACGTTTTTTTTCTATTTTTGGCCAAAGTAAAACAAAGAAAACAACCTGAAGTTGTGTTTATTTTTAAGTTATCATGCCGTGATTTTACCATTCTGGCCCACTTGGGAGTACATATTATATATTTTATATGATATATTATATTATTTGTTATATTATTTATATTTATATTATTACATTTATATTTATTTTTATATTATTTACAGTATAATAGTTTTAATTTGTGCATTTTTTTGAAACTGCACCAATTTCCTCAGAATTTTCAACAAATTTGAAGTGTTTTGTCCAGAGAATTATTTGTGATTTGTACATTTTCAGAATGTGCTTGTTCTATTTTTGGCCAAAGTAAAACAACCTGAAATGGCCTTTATATTTAAGTTATCATGCCATGATTTTACCATTCTGGCCCACTTGGGAGTAGATGTATTCACTTGGGAGTGGATATTATATATTTTGTATTATTTACAGTATAATAGTTTTAATGTGTGCATTAATTTCCTCAGAATTCTCAACAAATTTGAAGTGTTTTGTCCAGAGAATTATTTGTGATTTGTATGTTTTTTTCTATTTTTGGCCAAAGTAAAATTAAGAAAACAACCTGAAGTTGCCTTTATTTTCACGTTATCATGCCGTGATTTTACCATTCTGGCCCACTTGGGAGTAGACATAGTAGATATATTCATTTGGGAGTAGATATTTTATATTCTATATTATTTACAGTATAATAGTTTTAATATTTTAGATTTTTTTGAAACTGCACCAATTTCCTTAGAAATTTCAACAAATTTGAAGTGTTTTGTCCAGAGGATTATTTGTGACTTGTACGTTTTTTAGAATGTGCTTGTTCTATTTTTGGCCAAAGTAAAACAAAGAAAACAAGCTGAAATTGCCTTTATTTTTACGTTATCATGCTGTGATTTTACCATTCTGGCCCACTTGGGAGTAGATATTGACTTGGGAAGTAGATATTATATATTATTTACAGTATAATAGTTTTAATATTTGCATTTTTTGAAACTGCACCAATTTCCTTAGAAATTTCAACAAATTTGAAGTGTTTTGTCCAGAGGATTATTTGTGATTTGTACGTTTTTTGGAATGTGCTTGTTCTATTTTTGGCAAAAGTAAAACAAAAAAAACAACTTGAAGTTGTCTTTATTTTTAAGTTATCATGCCGTGATTTTACCATTCTGGCCCACTTGGGAGTACATATTATACATTTTATATTATATATTATATTATTTATATTATATATTATATTATTTATATTTATATTATTATATTTATATTTATATTATTTGCAGTATAATAGTTTTAATATATGCATGTTTTGAAACTGCACCAATTTCCTTAGAAATTTCAACAAATTTGAAGTGTTTTGTCCAGAGGATTATTTGTGATTTGTACGTTTTTTGGAATGTGCTTCTTCTATTTTTGGCAAAAGTAAAACAAAAAAAACAACTTGAAGTTGTCTTTATTTTTAAGTTATCATGCCGTGATTTTACCATTCTGGCCCACTTGGGAGTACATATTATACATTTTATATTATATATTATATTATTTATATTATATTATTTATATTATATTATTTATTATATTATTTATATTATTTATATTTATATTATTATATTTATATTTATATTATTTACAGTATAATAGTTTTAATATGAGCATTTTTTTGAAACTGCCCCAATTTCCTCAGAATTTTCAACACATTTGAAGTGTTTTGTCCAGAGAATTATTTGTGATTTGTACGTTTTTTTCCCCCTATTTTTGGCCAAAGTAAAACA
>NC_084756.1:32351160-32356160 GCF_033978785.1 Entelurus aequoreus | reverse complement strand
ACCAGTTTGATACACACTTAAATAAATTGCCAGAAATAGCCAATTTGCTCAATTTACCTTTAACTCTATGTTATTATTAATAATTAATGATATTTACACTTAATTGAACGGTTTAAAAGAGGAGAAAACACAAAACAAATGACAATTAAATTTTGAAACATAGTTTATCTTCAATTTCGACTCTTTAAAATTCAAAATTCTACCGAAAAAAAGAAGAGAAAAACTAGCTAATTCGAATCTTTTTGAAAAAATTAAAAAAATAATTTATGGAACATCATTAGTAATTTTTCCTGATCAAGATTAATTTTAGAATTTTGATGACATGTTTTAAATAGGTTAAAATCCAATTCACACTTTGTTAGAATATATAACAAATTGGACCAAGCTATATTTCTAACAAAGACAAATCATTATTTCTTCTAGATTTTCCAGAACAAAAATTTTAAAAGAAATTCAAAAGACTTTGAAATAAGATTTAATTAGATTCTACAGATTTTCTAGATTTGCCAGAATATTTTTTTTAAATTTTAATCATAATAAGTTTGAAGAAATATTTCACAAATATTCTTCGTCGAAAAAACAGAAGCTAAAATGAAGAATTAAATTAAAATTTATTTATTATTCTTTACAATAAAAAAAATACATTTACTTGAACATTGATTTAAATTGTCAGGAAAGAAGAGGAAGGAATTTAAAAGGTAAAAAGGTAAATGTGTTTAAAAATCCTAAAATCATTTTTAAGGTTGTATTTTTTCTCTAAAATTGTCTTTCTGAAAGTTATAAGAAGCAAAGTAAAACAATTAATGAACTTATTTAAACAAGTGAAGACCAAGTCTTTAAAATATTTTCTTGGATTTTCAAATTCTATTTGAGTTTTGTCTCTCTTAGAATTAAAAATGTCGGGCAAAGCGAGACCAGCTGGCTAGTAAATAAATACAATTTAAAAAATAGAGGCAGCTCACTGGTAAGTGCTGCTATTTGAGCTATTTTTAGAACAGGCCAGCGGGCTACTCATCTGGTCCTTACGGGCTACCTGGTGCCCGCGGGCACCGCGTTGGTGACCCCTGATATAGATCAATACAGTCTGCAGGGATACAGTCCGTAAGCACACATGATTGTATTTCTTCATGGGAAAAAATAAATAAATAAATAAAAATAAAAAAATCCCCCCCTCCCCCCAACCCCCCCAACCCCCCGGTCCGTGGGACAAATTTTCAAGCGTTGACCGGTCCCCAGCTACAAAAAGGTTAGGGACCACTGATGTAAAGCACTTTGGAGTCACTGGAGAAAAGCGCTATATAAATATAATTCACTTTCGTTTTGTGAGGTCTTTTTAAATGGCTCAACTTCAACCCAACAAACATGACAGAAAGTCACTTCCAGGGGTGCAACCATCGCGGCAGCACATGCATTATAGTTTTATTGGCTATTGCCTTTGTGAGTGCCGTGCACTTCCTGCGTCACGCTGACATTGCTTTGGCTTTACGCAAACAAGCAGCTATTTATAGCATATCTCCCGTTTGATTCTTTTCCCCTCTCCTGTCACATGTATTTGCATTGGCGCTATGCAAACAAGCGGCTGGTTGCCGTGGACCGTTCAGGACCTTTGCCGGTCCTGAGTTCAAAACATCTTTTTTTTCACTCTTGCCTTTCGCCTACCGTGCATCCATCCATTCATTCATCCCTCCATCTATATTCTTCCGCTCCATTGTGTTGCTGCACTTTTCAACGCCATGATTAATGCACTGCAAGGCCCCGGGAAAGCAAAACACTTCACTTCTCGCCATGCATCAACTGTACGCCTCACACCGAGCACGTCATGACTACTGCAACAAAAATCCATACGGCAGTGAGTACATTTTGTTTTTTAATATGCGGGCGATTGTGTGTGTGCGGTCTGCAGGGACTACGAGCACCAGCATGAAAAGAGAGGAGCTTGAAAGCGAAGGTTTGATGTATTTAATCACATCTGTATACGAGCACAAATACAGTCGTGGTCAAAAGTTGACATACACTTGGAAAGAACGTAATGTCATGGCTGTCTTGAGTTTCCAATCATTTCTACAACTCTTATTTTTCTTGTGATAGTCAAAACTTGGACTATGGGTTGTTGTGTTTTCCCGGAATGCAAAGGAAAGTTGGCGCGGGCAAGGCGTGAATGTAAGTACATATTTATTTATACACTAACAAACTAGAAAAAAGGAAGCAAACAAAAAGGCGCGGAGAACAAACTTGACTAATGACAGGCATGTGATTTGACCACAATGAAAAAGACTGAAAACATTTCCGGGGTTCTGGGGGACGAAGGCCCCCAGCCAGGTCCAGCCAGGTCACTGGTGGGGGGACAAGGGGGGCAACGCCCCCCGAAGCTCCTGTTTTTTCACCAATTTAACATGCTAAAATTAACAAAGACAGCACCATTTGAAGAAAATATTTTAGTGTTTAAAGACATGAAAACATCGTTAATAGAACATACATAACCCAATTGTCCTAATGAATCACTGTATATGGTTCAGTCCCAACAGTATTTAGTCACTAATATTTACATCTTGTGTTCATTTCACATCCACAGGTGTCACATTGATCAGTGATATTATCTACAGTTTATTTACAGTATTACCACATTACTTCAGTTCACTTCACACATTAGCTTTCTCGGAGAGCCCTAACATGAGCTTTCCTTGCAAATGTATTTAACAAAATACCAAATGTAAACATTTCATTCTTTTCCCCAAAATAGGATATACATTTATGAAAATAATGAAACGTGTTTAGTATTGTTTACTCATATTTGAATATAGGAAATAATAATAATGTGAGGACACTGACATATTGCATGAAACAAGTGTGAAAATATTTACCTTCAAGATTGTTACACCACTGACAATAGTTTCAAGAGACTACATAAGAACTTAATATTACAAAATAGTATTATATGCAAATTTATTTCAAATAAATTGTTAACTGGATTCAATAATGCGACTCTTTGAATTCCTATAATTTCATAATATATTTTCACGTGGCTTTTTATTTTTAGAAAAACCCATTTATATTTCTCTAAGCAATAATTGGTTAATATTTAAAACAAACATGCGTATTTCGCAAGCAAATATTTTTTAGCTTACCTCATTATTAACAACCCTGTCTGCAACTGAAGTGGGTTGTTTGGGTGGATCTTTCCTCTCCATGTAAACAAAGGATGAAGTCCGTAAGGTTTGCTCACTTTCGGTTGACATCCAAAAGTACCAGCTAGTGAAAAGTTCGTTTTCCTTGCTTCAAGTTGTTTCATATGTTTTTGGCGTTTCGCATGTACTTCCAAAGCCTTGAAACCCTCGTGATCCATAGTCAATATTATCATGACACCACGTGCACAAAACCTTTCCGGGACGTTCGATTTTCCGAATAAAATCACCGAACAAAGTCGTAACTTCCTTCTTCCAACAGTATCAGTGATTTCCCTTTCCATCCAGTCCCATCGAAACTTATTTTTGACATGTTTATCAATTTATTTTACTCGTAAAGCGTCCTTTCTCTCGAGAACCGACTTTGTTTACAAATGGAAAATGGCGGTATGATGACGTTATTAACGTCATCATTCATAACAGATGTCCTGATTGGTCACAAGGAACATATCGACCAATCAACTACGGCGTAATATAAACTACGTCTCGAATCTTGATTTAGGGTCGGAAAAAAGAAAAAGAAAAACGGGAGATAATTTTTTTCCCCCCCGAGATTAAAAAAGACGGAATTCGATTTCGGACGGAAAAATCACATGCCTGTAATGAAAACAAAAGAATAGCACAAAGGCAATTAACTATGAACATGAAACAAAAACACTTACTGTGGCATGGCATGAAGCATGAACTATAATAAACAGGAATCTCATGGGTAGCAGAGGTAGTATGGATGGATAGGATAATGTCACCAGGCCGATCAGCAGAAACAGACGGTCTTAAGTAGCAGTGACATGATTGGTGACAGGTGTGCGAGTGCAAAGCGTGAGACAGGTGCGTGACATGACAGGTGAAAACTAATGGGTTGCTATGGTGACAAAACAAACAAGAGTGCACAAAGAGTCCAAAAACAAAACCGAACATGACTAAAACAAAAACATGATCAACAGACATGACAGTGACAGAGTGATTGGAGCACCATACTTGCTGGTCACAAACAAACATTCATGAAGTTTGGCTCTTTTATGACTTTATTATGGGTCTGCTGAAATGTGACCAAATCTGCTGGGTCAAAAGATCTTTGAACTCTGCTGACCACAGAACTTTCCTCCAGAAGGTCTTATCTTTGTCAGATGAAACAAAAACTGAGCTGTTTGGCCAGAATACCCAGCAATATGTTTGGAGGAGAAAAGGTGAGGCCTTTAATCCCAGGAACACCATACCTACCGTCGAGCACGGCGGGTGGTAGTATTATGCTCTGGGCCTGTTTTGCTACCAAAGGAACTGGTGCTTTACAGAGAGTAAATGGGACAATGAAAAAGGAGGATTAGTTGGAATATAAGAGGGGGTTTCCAGAATCAGTGCTGTCAAACAAGTATTGTTTTTTATTTTACAAACCCCAAACCCAGTGAAGTTGGCACGTTGTGTAAATGGTAAATAAAAACAGAATACAATGATCTGCAAATCCTTTTCAACTTATATTCAATTGAATGGACTGCAAACACAGGACAACTTTTGTTATTTTTTGCAAATATTAGCTTAGTTTAAGAGCCAGATTTCTCAACGAGCATTGCAAGGAATTTAGGGATTTCACCATCTACGGTCTGTAATATCATTAAAAGGTTAAGAGAATCTGGAGAAATCACTGCACGTAAGCAATGATATTACGGACCTTTGATGCCTCAGGCGGGTACTGCATCAAAAAGCGACATCAGTGTGTAAAGGATATCACCACATGGGCTCAGGAACGCTTCAGAAAACCACTGTCCGTAACTAAAGTCGGTCGCTACATCTGTAAGTGCAAAACTCTACTATGCAAAATGA
>NC_084756.1:32266160-32348660 GCF_033978785.1 Entelurus aequoreus | reverse complement strand
AGAAGGTACGATTTTTTTTCGAATATGCATAATGTGCAAAAAAAAAAAGAAGTGGGTTTTAGAAACCAAAACATCTTCATTTTAATAGATTTTTTTATCAGTAATATTTTAATTGGGGGACATTTTTTAATACATTTTTTTTTATTGCCGCAACATATGTAAATATATGATCATAGCATGTAATTACTCACTTAACAGAGTGGTAAAAAAAGTTAGATTGATGAGATAATGAAGACATTTTGCTTTCCACTGTACTCTTCAGCTCCGCTCCTGGCCCACTCCGGCATGCAGACGTACTGGAAGAGAATAAGTCAAACATTGCCCACATTGACGTCAGACTATTAAACTCAATTTAGCAGTGGGTAAACATGTCTAGCTGGCAGCTCTCGTTCCATGCAGAGATCCCTACTGTATCTGTACTGTAGCATAATTATAGTCCACTTAGCCCAAATGAGCGCTTTGTGACCACAAATAGGCAGTAATATTTTTACCTTGCCCCTCAATGTAGATATTGTGTGTTATTCCATCCTCAGTGACTCCACTTTGCACTTTCTAATTATTTTCTACTTTTCCAGCCTCACTGTGCAGGTGTGAAAATAGCACATTCAAACACACCATTTGCTCCGTCCTGACACGTTAAGGACGCCGTGTCGAAGTTGTCTTTTCAGTTCAAGAGATACAGAGGAAAATATTTTCTTTTATTGCCGCCTTTCAACGCAGATTGCGATGATTCTTCCTCCTAGGATTGAAGCACCAGAATGAAACCATTGGCATCAAGTAACTTTTCCATCGGTGATTACATAAAATACTGATTTGACTATGCAAAGCAGCACAAAAACGGGTTTGTTGCGGTCGTTGATTTGTAGAACTTTTTTAAAAATCATGTTGTAGCCCTCGACAGTTGATCCGGGTTAGTTTTGGCCTCATTCCCGTGAAAATCAATGCATTAAAGCAGGGGTGTCAAACTCATTTTAGATCGGGGGCCACATGGAGAAAAATCTACTCCCAAGTGGGCCGGACTGGTAAAATCACGGCGTGATAACTTAAAAATAAAGACAACGTCAGATTTTCTTTGTTTAAAAATAGAACAAGCACATTGGGAAATTGTACAAATCATCATGTTTTTTTTTTTTACACTTACATGTTGCGGTTAATTACGGAGCCCCTAAAGGGACATGTGGGAAATTGTTTTGTATTTAAAACATTTTTTTAGACATGTATCTCGTGCGCACGAGAAACTTTTTATAAAGTTATAAAAAATATATATATATATATATGAGAAAGTTATAAAAAAAAACAAAAAAAACTCTTTTTTTAGACATGCATCTCGTGCGCACGAGAAACTTTTTATAAAGTTATAAAAAAAACAAAAAAACCTAAATTTTTTTTAGACATGTATCTCGTGCGCACGAGAAACCTTTTATAAAGTTATAAAAAATATATATATATATATATGTATTTTATCTCGTGCGCACGAGAAACTATCTCGTGCGTACAAGAAACTTTGAGATACATGTCTAAAAAAATATATATATATACATTTTTTTCATTTAAAAAGAAAAAAATTTAGACATGTATCTTATGCGCACGAGAAACTTTTTAAAAAGTTATAAAAAAAAATATATATATTTATTTTTTAAATATTTTTTTAGACATGTGTCTCGTGCGCACGAGAAACTTTTTATAAAGTTATAAAAAATATATATATATATACGAGAAAGTTTCTCGTGCGCACGAGAAACTTTTTATAAAGTTATAAAAAAAACAAAAAAAACTCTTTTTTTAGACATGTATCTCGTGCGCACGAGAAACTTTTCATAAAGTTATAAAAAAAATATATATATATACGAGAAAGTTTCTCGTGCGCACGAGAAACTTTTTATAAAGTTATAAAAAATATATATATATATACGAGAAAGTTTCTCGTGCGCACGAGAAACTTTTTATAAAGTTATAAAAAAAACAAAAAAAACTCTTTTTTTAGACATGCATCTCGTGCGCACGAGAAACTTTTTATAAAGTTATTAAAAATATATATATATATACGAGAAAGTTTCTCGTGCGCACAAGAAACTTTTTATAAAGTTATAAAAAAAACAAAAAAACCTCTTTTTTTAGACATGTATCTCGTGTGCACGAGAAACTTTTTATAAAGTTGTAAAAAAAACAAAAAAAACTAATTTTTTTTAGACATGTATCTCGTGCGCACGAGAAACCTTTTATAAAGTTATAAAAAAATATATATATATATGTATTTTATCTCGTGCGCACGAGAAACTATCTCCTGCGTACAAGAAAGTTTGAGATACATGTCTAAAAAAATATATATATATACATTTTTTTCATTTAAAAAAAAAATTTTTTAGACATGTATCTTATGTGCACGAGAAACTTTTTAAAAAGTTATAAAAAATATATATATATTTATTTTTTAAATATTTTTTTAGACATGTATCTCGTGAGCATGAGAAACTCTCGTGCGCACGAGATACATGTCTAAAAAAAATAAAAACAAACAATTTTTTTTAATTTTTTTTTTATATAACTTTATAAAAAGTGTCTCGTGCGCACGAGATACATGTCTAAAGAAAAATAAAAAAAATTATAAAAAATGTTTTCCCCCCATGTCCCTTTAGGGGCTCCGTAGTTAATAGTATTCTATCTTTATTTGTCGTTATTTATATTTTCTTAATAAATTATGTGATAATGTTCATCAATCAACTCATTGGTGTTAACTTTCAATCCATCAAGATAAAAAAATATCAAAATCAAATTACAGTATGTTATTTATGTAGTTTGATCATTTTCCTTAACATCATGTGGTTTATTTTGTACGTATGTAGCATCATCTACAAAGATACAAAGAATTGCTATTGCGACATCCAGTGGACACATTTAGAACAGCAGTTTCTTTCATTAAAAAATTTCAGGTTCCTTTTTATACTTAGCAAACTCATCCCGTGGGCCGGGTAAAACCTGTTTGCGGGCCTGATCCGGCCCGGGGGCCGTACGTTTGACATCCCTTCATTAAACAGTGGGCCCTGCAGGCACACAACATTGATACTACGTTGAATATATATACAATGTCCCTTAAAACTGACTTTGAAACAACGTGGCAAAATAGTTGTATTTGTAAATTGAGACAACGTTGACGTCTAACGTTGGATCCACGTTGTTGGTTGGGAACTGACCAAATTTCAATGTTCAAATCACCGTCACAACCTGACAGTGAATAAACGTTGTCAAAAGGCGGCGTTTCTGGGTGTTGTTGATAAACGGCTTTTGCTTTGCATAGTAGAGTTTCAACGTGCACTTACAGATGTAGCGACAAACTGTAGTTACTGACTGCGGTTTTCTGAAGTGTTCCTGAGCCCATGTGGTGATATCCTTTACACGCTGACGTCGCTTTTTGACGCAGTACCGCCTGAGGGATCGAAGGTCCGTAATATCATCGCTTATGTGCAGTGATTTCTCCAGATTCTCTGAACCTTTTGATGACATTACGGACGGTAGATGGTAAATCCCTAAATTCCTTGCAATAGCTCGTTGAGAAATGTTGTGAAGTGAAGCGAATTATATTTATATAGCACTTTTCTCTAGTGACTCAAAGCGCTTTTACATAGTGAAACCCAATATCTAAGTTACATTTAAAGCAGTGCGGGTGGCACTGGGAGCAGGTGGGTAAAGTGTCTTGCCCAAAGACACAACGGAAGTGACTAGGATGGTGGAAGCGGGGATTGAACCTGGAACCCTTAAGTTGCTGGCACAGCCATTTTACCAACCGAGCTATACCACCCCGTTGTCCTTAAACTGTTCGACAATTTGCTCACGCATGTGGGACGGTATTGCTCGGTTGGTAGAGTGGCCGTGCCAGCAACTTGAGGGTTCCGGGTTCGATCCCTGCTTCTGCCAACCGAGTCACTGCCGTTGTGTCCTTGGGCAAGACACTTTACCCACCTGCTCCCAGTGCCAACTTTGTTATATCAACAGCAGCCACTCGCTCTTTCTCACTTGCGCCAACACATGCACATATGGCACTTAGCCAGTGATGCGTTTACAGGCACACAAAAAGTCGGACAACTCCAACACCACACATAAAGTGTCATTCCAGGTCGTTACACTATGATTTACCAATCAAATGTGTGCTTATTCTAGTGTCATTTATTAGGAATCTTCATTTATAAATATGAATCATGAAATGCTGTTAGTATTCTAAATAAATACTAATAAAAATATATTTTTTACAAACAGGAAGTTGCAGGAATGTACACATGATCCCCTGCTTACATCTCATTGTGCAACATGTGAATGTTTTAATGGGAACTAAATGTCTGAAAGGGGTACAAATTATTTCCAAAGCAGGATCTCCACCCGGACAAACAATACAAGTACACAGTTCATGAAAAACAATATTTGTTGTTATTGTCATTGTAAGTGGGCCTAAACACTTCTATTAGAAATGGAAATGACTGCTGTCATTTGATTATAATAATAAGAGAATGTTGTCTGTAGGGATGATGTTTGATAAGAAATTATCGAGTTCGAGCCTATTATCGAATCCTCTTATCGAACCGATTCCTTATCGATTCTCTTATCGAGTCCAGATAGGTTGTTGTATATGGAAAAGAACACACAATATTTGGTTTAACAAAATCTCACTTTTATTATATAAGAAAACAATTTAATCTAATAAATAAATAAATATTGACTGTTACCCCCCTAAAAAAAATAAAAAAATTAAAAAAATATTGACTGTTGTTACCCAAAGTATATTAAGTGGGATTTTTCAGAAAAACAAATATATACAGTAACACAAAAACAAGCTGTCTCTGTGATCACTATAGGTGTATAAATAATAATATAGTGTTAAACAAAATCAGTCCCTTGGGCACAAAACTGGAAATAATACAGCTCTCCAAAAAGTGCACTTCTGCTGCTATTGGAACATAACTGTTTGTTATGATGCTTTGACATTTTTGCACTTTATTTCTTTATTGAAAGAAAATTCTATGAAGAGAAAAGTTGTTTGCAAATGTGGATACAATGCTAAAAAAATGAAAAGTTAAAGCTAAAAAAAGAAATACACTTTGAGTTAACATTATTTCTTTATAGGGGGAAAGATGTTATGAGCTAGGGAATATAACAACTACACTACCCAGCATGCAACGGGAGTGACGAGCATGCGCGGTAGCCCCGAAAAGTGTTGTTGCATGTCGCCACCCGGCAGCTAAGAATGAGGTTATGAGCACGCTGTGAAAGTAAACGTCAAGAACTCAGCCAACACGCCTCGTCTGCATTATTTATAATTAGACAGACAACATATATACAGTGTGAGTTTGTTTTGTTTACAAGGAAAGAAAAACAAAAGTTAAAAAAGGGAGATATGTTATATATATATGTATGTGCTGCGGTTGCTTTAAGAACGTTGCGACAGCTGCCGTAAAGGAGGTGCGTTGCTAGCCTGGTTGCTATGTTTCCGGTTGGTCGTAAAAGTTTGTTCCCTGCTCAAATCTCTCAGTAAAGTTATTCATTGGATTATACCTTTTGTTTTGAACTTTATTACACCTTGGAGCGCTTTTTCCCGTCCATTGTTTTCCTGCTTTCACTATCTGCGCCTAATGACTGAGCTACGTGACGTCATTTCTTGTGATGTCCCACGGAGCATTTCTGGTCGGGACGGGATTCGAATAAAGAACCAACTCTTTTTCTTTACTATAGTGGTCTCGATAACGGGTACCGGTTCTCAAAAAGGGATTCGAGTCCGAGGACTCGGTTCTTTTCTTATCGAACAACCGGGAAAACCGGTTTCGAGTATCATCCCTAGTTGTCTGTCTGTCTGTGTTGGCCCTGTGATGAGGGGGCGACTTGTCCAGGGTGTACCCCGCCTTCCGCCCGAATGCAGCTGAGATAGGCTCCAGCACCCCCCGTGACCCCGAAAGGGGCAAGCGGTAGAAAATGGATGGATGGATGGATGGAGATTGAACTTGTTATTTATTCAGGTTTGGGACAGGTGTGGTGCTGGTGTAGCCACAGTGTGCACGTCTGATGTTGCTCACATGGCCTCCACTCAATGCTCAGGGAGTTTTTGCGTTTGCTCGCACACATGAACAATTACAGGGAACATTGCTTGAAAAGGATTTGCAAAAATCATTGTATTCCTGTTTTTTATTTACCATTCACACGACGTGCCAACTTCACTGGTTTCGGGGGTTTGTACATTGTTTTGGAGTTAGTAGCTACAGCGGCTGTACGTCATCCGAAGTCTTCACACTGGTGTACTTTGTTCTCTCACGAGTGGCGGCTGCCAAAAAGTGCCGGAGTGTCGCGCAGTGAAGCAATCTCGTGGAATGTTTGTCCGTCTGTCTGCGTGTCAGACTGCGGCCTCCGGCTGTGACCCCGGTGTTAATCGCACAACAGCATAACACACCGCAACGACTCTCCTCTCCTCTCCTCTCATGTCTTCACACTCACTTCTCACAGGGTTTTACGCACCTAAACGCTCACCCACTCGCTCTGGGTTTTTTTTTCACCCCAGCTCAGGGGTACACCGCCGTCTTCTTCTTCTTCTTACTAACCTCAAACCATCACCTTCCATCTAGCCTAAGTCTTGCCGGTAGCGTTTGATTCCCTGAATCGGCACGGTTGCCCTCTTGTGATCGGTATGGCAAAAGTGCAACAAACAAAAAAAAAACGTGTCAGGCTGCTTGCAATTTTTTGGCGTTTGCCTTTCCAGGGTGAGAACTTGGCAAGTTGTTTTGCGAGAGGTTTGCTGTCATGGAAGCTTCCCAGTCCAGTTTGCTTCGTTATTATTCTGCGAAATTTGGTATAGTGGTTAATTGTGATGCCTCAGAGCAAGAATATTTCAGGTTTGGCCTCCCGCCATAGTCCAAAAACATGAATGTTAGCTTCCTTGAGCACTTGAAATTACATTGCTCTACTCCCCATTGACCTGTTTCCACTGGCAAAATAGGGTTTTCGAGGTAAAACTGACGGTTTCTCATTGGTTTGCATCTGCGCTTTAAAGGCCTACTTAAATGAATTTTTTTTTATTTAAACGGGGATAGCAGATCCATTCTATGTGTCATACTTGATCATTTTGCGATATTGCCATATTTTTGCTGAAAGGATTTAGTAGAGAACATCGACGATAAAGTTTTGGTCGCTGATAAAAAAAAAAGCCTTGCCTGTACCGGAAGTAGCGTGACGTCGCAGGTTGAAAGGCTCCTCACATTTCCCCATTGTTTACACCAGCAGCGAGAGCGATTCGGACCGAGAAAGCGACGATTACCCCATTAATTTGAGCGAGGATGAAAGATTTGTGGATGAGGAACGTGAGAGTGAAGGACTACAGTGCAGTGCAGGACGTATCTTTTTTTCACTCTGACCGTAACTTAGGTACAAGGGTTCATTGGATTCCACACTTTCTCCTTTTTCTATTGTGGATCACGGATTTGTATTTCAAACCACCTCGGATACTATATCCTCTTGAAAATGAGAGTCGAGAACGCGGAATGGACATTCACAGTGACTTTTATCTCCACGACAATACATCGGCGAAGCTCTTTAGCTACTGAGCTAACGTGATAGCATCGGGCTCAAATGCAGATAGAAACAAAAGAAATAAACCCCTGACTGGAAGGATAGACAGAAAATCAACAATACTATTAAACCATGGACATGTAACTACACGGTTAATGCTTTCCAGCCTGGCGAAGCTTAACAATGCTGTTGCTAACGACGCCATTGAAGCTAACTTAGCTACGGGACCTCACAGAGCTATGCTAAAAACATTAGCTATCCACCTACGCCAGCCAGCCCTCATCTGCTCATCAACACCCGTGCTCACCTGCGTTCCAGCGATCGACGGAGCGACGAAGGACTTCACCCGATCATCGATGCGGTCGGCGGCTAGCGTCGGATAGCGCGTCTGCTATCCAAGTCAAAGTCCTCCTGGTTGTGTTGCTGCAGCCAGCCGCTAATACACCGATCCCACCCACAGCTTTCTTCTTTGCAGTCTTCATTGTTCATTAAACAAATTGCAAAAGATTCACCAACACAGATGTCCAGAATACTGTGGAATTTTGCGATGAAAACAGAGCTTTTTGTATTGGATACAATGTGTCCGAATACTTCAGTTTCAACCATTGACGTCACGCGCATACGTCATCATACATAGACGTTTTCAACCGGAAGTTTCGCGGGAAATTTAAAATTGCACTTTATATGTTAACCTGGCCGTATTGGCATGTGTTGCAATGTTAAGATTTCATCATTGATATATAAACTATCAGACTGCGTGGTCGATAGTAGTGGCTTTCAGTAGGCCTTTAATTCACTTGTAAGCTCGGGAAATCGAGTTTTCAGCACAATCCCATTCAAGATCAGACAAACATTACAGGGAGACAGAAAAAGGGCGCCCTTACAAAAGAAGAAAGGTGAGAAACATGGAAACTTTTAGAGTAATAAAATATTCAAGTCAAAGGCTGGACTCCAGGAAGGGGGTCCAGACTGAGGCCAAGGGAAACAACCTCATAGCCATAGCACACATAAACAAGTTACATAGAATCAACAAAACTTGCAACAGAGGGAAGGGAGTGGGAGCTAGGGGAGGCTGTGCTGTGGGGCCCTATTGTAGTGAATCACACCTGAGCCATCATAAATTAATCAAATCTTTATTACACACGTAAACAATGTGATAAAGAACATTCAACATTAATCGAGGGATCTAGATATCAGGGGCCGTACTTATCAAGCTTCTTAGAATTACTCCTAAGAAGTCTGCTAAGAGTTGACTTAAGAGTAAATAAATTCTTCGCTGAAAGCTGCACTTAAAAGTTAGTTATCAAGCGTCTTACTCACACTTTCAGCGAAGTGTAGGACTGAATCTTGAGTGTCACACTCAGAGCTGAATTACGACATTACTATGTGCCGTAAACGGAATTTTAGGTGACGTCATTTCTGTGTCCATAGAAATGACCAATCACGGAAGGGAATCCGTTGTCTAAGAATAAAGAAATATCTTGGAAATATTTAAGTGGACAATGGGAGTGTATATTTTGACAATAAACTACAAAATAATACAAAAACAAACTAGTCCCCGCCGGCACTCACGCTACCGCTCCCTCTCTTCTCTTCTCTCGCCCACACACTCACTGACGTCACTCACCTCACGGCCACACACATACGCTACTGTCATAACATTTTCTTTCCAATTCATTAATTAGGCAACTAATTTGAAACTGGTGTGGGTGGCTCTATATATACTAGCCCACTGCAGCCACATGCAGAAATCAACAAGGAATCGAAAAGTATTAAATCTGTGACAAAAATAATATCCGCTCTGTCTAAACGATACCGTTTGATCAGCTGCTCGTCATCAAAAAAAAAAAAACATTGTTCCGTTCCCTGAACGTTCGCGCACGTCTCTCTCGCCTCAGTGCCATCCCCTGCTGGCAACTCCTAACCACTTAAGACACCTCTGAAGGTCTCTTAAATATCGTGGAGAGTAGGAGTGATTCTTAGACTTAAGAACGTTGATAAAAAGCTTTTATTCTTAAGTTTGAGAGTAGGACTACATTTCGCAAATTCTCAGGACTTAAGTGTAAAATGGCACTCTAAGAAGCTTGATAAGTACGGCCCCAGGTCAGGACACTCCTCACTCTTTTGCCTTCACCTTCATTGTCCATTCCTTTTTGGTGACTTTATATACTCTGGACCTAGACGTTGAGTCCGCGACATAGCCGGAGATTCAAGAAATAGAGGGCACACTTACCCGTGTAAAAAATTATCCGAGGAGGGGGACTTTAAACTAATAATTATTTAGCCTAAGCCCCGTTTCAGCCACACTAAACCAGCGTTTAAGGTCCCCCTACTCAGACAATTTTTTACACGGGTAAGTGTGCCGTGTATTTTTTGAATCTCCGGCTCTTAGCTTTGTATGGACTCATTGATCGTTTACAAACTGAGTTCGGAGAGGAAGTGACGCCAGAAAGACCGCGCCCCACACAGGAAGTGACATCAGAAAGAACGCGCTACAGCCAGCTTTATAATAAAGCGGTTTCGTAACTCGGAGCTAACCACTGGAAATATGGAGGCGAGTCATCCAGACATGTTTCTCCTTCTTCTGCATGTACAGACGCTTGTGGAAATCACACATGAATACCTTAAGAGAAAGCGATTGCAGCTATTTGGGATACAACACTTCTCAGACGGCAAGAGAACTTTCCAACGTCCGGGTCAGCTGTGATTCTATTTACCGGGAAACTTTGTCCATTTGTCGAGACAACGAGAACGCGAGCTCCTGTGGATGTGATTTAAAAAAAGGCAGCGTGTGCTTTGTATTACCTGGCCGTCGAGGGGAGACTACGGAAAACGGCAAATGCATTTAGAATGGCAAAGCAGACTGTATCAGTTATTGTCCGCCATGTATGTCGCGGACTCAACGTCTAGGTCCAGAGTATATAAAGGCACCAAAAAGGAATGGACAATGAAGGTGAAGGCAAAAGAGTGAGGAGTGTCCTGACCAGATATCTCGATCCCTAGATTGATCGTTATAAAATGTTCTTTGTCACATTGGGGACAGCGTGGCGCCGTTGGGAGAGTGGCGCAGTTGGGAGAGTGGCCGTGCCAGCAACCTGAGGGTTCCTGGTTCAATCCCCACCTTCTACCAACCTCGTCACGTACGTTGTGCCCTTGGGTTAGGGTTAGGGGTTAGCAAGACACTTCAACCCTTGCTCCTGATGGGTCGTGGTTAGGGCCTTGCATGGCAGCTCCCGCCATCAGTGTGAATGGGTGAATGTGGAAATAGTGTCAAAGCGCTTTGAGTTCCTTGAAAAGGTAGAAAAGCGCTATACAAGTATAACCCATTTACATTGTTTACTTTTAGATAGATAGCTAGCTAGCTAGATGGATAGTACTTTATTGATTCGTTCAGGAGAGTTCCCTCAGGAAAATTCAAATTTGACTTGCTTTATTAAAGATTTGATTAATTTATGAGGGCTCAGGTGTGATTCACCACAATAAAGCCCCACAGCACACTGGATTCCAGGTAATTGAAATACCACAACACTGGATATTGTTCAGATAAGTTACATTTAAGAACTTGCACACAAAGCAACACTGGAGGTGACTATGACGTGCGCATTTTCCGCGCATGCGTACTAGGTCGCGTTGCGCCGGCGGACGGACGGGTGGAGGGGGTCCATACTTGCCAACCCTCTCGATTTTCCCGGGAGATTCCCGAATTTCAGTGCCCCTCCCGAAAATCTCCCGGGGCAACCATTCTCCCGAATTTCTCCCGATTTCCACCCGGACAACAATATTGGGGGCGTGCCTTAAAGACACTGCCTTTAACGTCCTCTCTCACCTGAAACCTTCACCCTTTAACAGCCGCATGCTGTCCAGGCGTCCGCTTTTCCTCCATGTAAACTGCGTACCGACCCAGTCCCATAATAATGTAGCGTTGGACGGGTTTAACAATGGTCTTTACTCAAAGATATCAATAAATGCTGACACGTTGTATGATCTTTTAACTGGTTTAATGATAACGCAAGGCATACTTGGTCAACAGCAACAAAGGTCACACTGAGGGTGGCCGTATAAACAACTTTAAAGGCCTACTGAAATGAATTTTTTTTATTTAAACGGGGATAGCAGATCTATTCTATGTGTCATACTTGATCATTTCGCGATATTGCCATATTTTTGATGAAAGGATTTAGTATAGAACAACGACGATAAAGATTGCAACTTTTGGTATCTGATAAAAAAAAGGCTTGCCCCTACCGGAAGTAGCGTGACGTAGTCAGTTGAACATATACGCAAAGTTCCCTATTGTTTACAATGATGGCCGCATGAAGTGAGAGAGATTCGGACCGAGAAAGCGACAATTTCCCCATTAATTTGAGCGAGGATGAAAGATTTGTGGATGAGTAAAGTGCAAGTGAAGGACTAGTGGGGAGTTGAAGCTATTCAGATAGGGAAGATGCTGTGAGAGTCGGGGGTGACCTGATATTCAGCTGGGAATGAGTACAACAGTAAATAAACACAAGACATATATATACTCTATTAGCCACAACACAACCAGGCTTATATTTAATATGCCACAAATTAATCCTGCATAAAAACACCTGCGTGTTTGTTATGCTAGCTCCTAGCTCCTCTGCTAGCTCCTAGCTCCATAGAACACGCCAATACAATTCAAACACCTGATCAACACACACAATCACTCAGCCCAAAAGACCGTTCACCTAACCCAAGGTTCATAAAGCTTGTATATTTTTAAAAAGTTACGTACATACGCAAAAAAAAGTTGCGCACATACGGTCAAGCGATCAAATGTTTAGAAGCCAAAGCTGCATACTCACAGTAGCACGTCTGCGTCTTTGTCATCCAAATCAAAGTAATCCTGGTAAGAGTCTGTGTTGTCCCAGTTCTCTACAGGCGTCTGTGTATCGAAGTCAAAAGTCCTCCTGGTTAGAGTCTCTGTTATCCGAGTTCTTCCATCTTGACTGCATCTTTCGGGAATGTAAACAAAGAAGCGCCGGCTGTGTACTGTTGTTGCTGACTACGTTCGAAGAATACGTCCATTTCGCACCGACAACTTTCTTCTTTGCTTGCTCAGCTTCCTTCTCCATAATGCAATGAACATGATTGCAACAGATTCACGAACACAGATGTCCAGAATACTGTGGAATTATGAAATGAAAACAGAGCTTTTTTGTATTGGCTTCAATGTGGAAGGCATACCCGTGTTCCCCGGGCTACGTCACGCGCATACGTCATCCTCAGAGGCGTTTCGAACCGGAAGTTTAGCGGCAAATTTCAAATGTCACTTTATAAGTTAACCCGGCCGTATTGGCATGTGTTATAATGTTAAGATTTCATCATTGATATATAAACTATCAGACTGCGTGGTCGGTAGTAGTGGCTTTCAGTAGGCCTTTAACACTGTTACAAATATGCGCCACACTAAACAAGAATGACAAACACATTTCGGGAGAACATCCGCACCGTAACACAACATAAACACAAGAGAACAAATACCCAGAATCCCTCGCATCACTAACTCTTCCGGGACGCTACAATAACATCTACGGCAGGGGTCACCAACCTTTTTGAAACCAAGAGCTACTTCTTGGGTAGTGATTAATGCGAAGGGCTACCAGTTTGATACACACTTAAATAAATTGCCAGAAATAGCCAATTTGCTCAATTTACCTTTAACTCTATGTTATTATTAATAATTAATGATATTTCCACTTAATTGAACGGTTTAAAAGAGGAGAAAACACGAAAAAAATGAAAATTAAATTTTGAAACATAGTTTATCTTCAATTTCGACTCTTTAAGATTCAAAATTTAACCGAAAAAAAGAAGAGTAAAACTAGCTAATTCGAATCTTTTTGAAAAAATTTAAAAAATAATTTATGGAACATCATTAGTAATTTTTCCTGATTAAGATTAATTTTAGAATTTTGATGACATGTTTTAAATAGGTTAAAATCCAATCTACACTTTGTTATAATATATAAAAAATTGGACGAAGCTATATTTCTAACAAAGACAAATCATTATTTCTTCTAGATTTTCCAGAACAAACATTTTAAAAGAAATTCAAAAGACTTTGAAATAAGATTTAAATTTGATTCTACAGATTTTCTAGATTTGCCAGAATAATTTTTTTGAATTTTAATCATAAGTTTGCAGAAATAATTCACAAATATTCTTCGTCGAAAAAACAGAAGCTAAAATGAAGAATTAAATTAAAATGTATTATTCTTTACAATAAAAAAAAAAAATACTTGAACATTGATTTAAATTGTCAGGAAAGAAGAGGAAGGAATTTAAAAGGTAAAAAGGTATTTGTGTTTAAAAATCCTAAAATCATTTTTAAGGTTGTATTTTTTCCTCTAAAATTGTCTTTCTGAAAGTTATAAGAAGCAAAGTAAAAAAATTAATTTATTTAAACAAGTGAAAACCAAGTCTTTAAATATTTTTTTGGATTTTCAAATTCTATTTGAGTTTTGTCTCTCTTAGAATTAAAAATGTCGAGCAAAGCGAAACCAGCTTGCTGGTAAACAAATAAAATTTAAAAAAAAATAGAGGCAGCTCACAGGTAAGTGCTGCTATTTGAGCTATTTTTAGAACAGGCCAGCGGGCTACTCATCTGGTCCTTACGGGCTACCTGGTGCCCGCGGGCACCGCGTTGGTGACCCCTGATCTACGGCTTTTGGAGCTCCGTGCACAACTGCACACACACACAACAAGAAGGAGACGAAGCAGAAGAACGAAGAAGAGACATGGCGACGGCCAGTAAGAAGAAGAAATACGCTTGCAAGTTCCTAAATGATTGGAAAAAAGAATTCCATTTCATCCACAAAAGCTCGAAGGGGTATGGTACACCTCAACCCCGCCCCCCAACCCCCATCTCCCGAATTCTGAGGTCTCCAGGTTGGCAAGTATGAGGGGGTCTTAAACGGTGGCATTGTTGTGTGTGGACACGGATAAGGTTAGGTGGGATTTACCCTGGATAACCTCATCCGGCCTAAATGTCGAGGTTTTGTCTCCAGATTGTCTTTTAATTCATGAGATTATTATTGTATGTCGCAAAAAGAACACTGTTGACATCCTCGGTGCTTGAGGCATTGCGGGGTCTCTGCTTTCAACGCACGCTCAGGAAGTGAAGTGAGAAAAGACTCTGCAGAGGGGAGCTAAACGGTCGGCAGCTGAGAGAGGCCGTTCGCTTATCGCCCCGTTATACATTTGTCACCTCGTAACTGGCGTGGAATCACAGCTCGCACACACGCGGTTTGACGCTGGAGGCAAGCTGAGAGGAAAAGTGTGACTTACAGCAGCTTTGACAAGGCCTAATTATGCGTGTCTCTAATGAACTGTAATTACTGACATGCACCAGAGCGTGGAGGTCTGTAAGCCAAGGACTTGTAGTCATTAGGCTGCTGTGTTCTATTGTCTCAGCGCTGACTGACTGGGGAGCTGTTTGCGGTCCCTGTTAGCCTCACCGCGTCTAATTGTTTCCTCGTTTCTTCCCCCCCCCCCCCCACCCCCCACCTCCCCACCCCCCTCTGCTGCAGTTTGATGGTGACAACATGTACATGAATGAAAACAACCACGAGTTCCTCCCGCCCGCCCAGCAGGTGAGTCACGGCCTTTCCGTCATCTCTCTGGATTTCTGTAATGGTCTAGCCCAGTGGTTCTTTACCTTGTTAGAGGTACCGAACCCCCACCAGTTTCATATGCGCATTCACCGAACCCTTCTTTAGTGAAAAATAAAATGTTTTTTTCTTTCTAATTCAAGACAAAGTTATATGTTTTTGGTAACACTTTAGTATGGGGAACATATTCTAAGTAACAAATACTTAATTTAGAGATATTTGGTTAGGGTTAGGGTCAGGATTAGAGGGTTAGGGTTAGAGGGTTAGGGTTATAATAAGGCCATGCCGAATAAGGCATTAATAAGTACTTAATAATGACTAGTCAATATGTTACTAATTTGCATGTTAATAAGCAACTAATTAATGGTGAATATGTTCCCCATACTAAAGTGTTACCATGTTCTTTTACTGGTGCACAAAATGAACCGTGCATGAACATCACCTTGTCCAAAGAACAAAACCAACACAGTGCATAAACTCACAACAAATTACACACCTGCAAACCAATCAGTTGTTGCCGTATCCGTAACACGCCGATAGGGAGAAGTTTGTATTTACACGATGAGTCGGGTGTGTTTTGACCTCCGCCGAACCCCCAGGGTTCGATTGAACCCAGGTTAAGAACCACTGGTCTAGTATTTGCTCACATTTGTTAGAATATGGGAATATTTCCGTTGTAAAACAACACCACTCACTCGGTACACCAACCCACTTGAATTACAAGTCTCTGTGGTCGCTCCACAGTGTTGTGTGTCTCCATTTTTAGAAGATGGGAGTACCGGCCTTCATATCAGCTCCGTTCAACCTGCCTATAACAGTCTTTATATTTAGTTTTTAAACTGCAATTTACTCCCACTATGTTGTAATTTGTAGTATATTATCGACAATTAAAGAGCCCGAGTCTATATTTGCAAATATTCAGGCTTATGTACAGTTGTGATCAAAAGTTGTAAAGAACATAATGTCAAGGCTGTCTTGAGTTTCCAATCATTTCTGCAGCTCTTGTTTTTTTTGTGATAGAGTGATTGGAGCACATACAAAAAAACATTCATGAAGTTTGGTTCTTTTATGAATTTATTATGGCTCTACTGAAAATGTGAGCAAATGTGCTGGGTCAAAAGTATACATACAGCAATGTTAATATTTGCTTACATGTCCCTTGGCAAGTTTCACTGCAATAAGGCACTTTTGGTAGCCATCCACAAGCTTCTGGTTGAATTTTTGACCACTCCTCTTGACAAAATTGGTGCAGTTCAGCTAAATGTGTTGGTTTTCTGACATGGACTTGTTTCTTCAGCATTGTCCACACGTTTAAGTCAGGACTTTGGGAAGGCCATTCCAAAACCTTAATTCTAGCCTGATTTAGCCATTTCTTTACCAGTTTTGACGTGTGTTTGGGGTCATTGTCCTGTTGGAACACCCAACTGCGCCCAAGACTCCGGGCTGATGATTTTAGGTTGTCCTGAAGAATTTGGAGGTAATCCTTAGGGATGTCCGATAATATCGGCCTGCCGATATTATCGGCCGATAAATGCGTTAAAATGTAATATCGGTATTTATCTGTATCGTTTTTTTTATTATCTGTATCGTTTTTTTTATTTTTTTTATTTTTATTTTTTTATTAAATCAACATAAAAAACACAAGATACACTTACAATTAGTGCACCAACCCAAAAAACCTCCCTCCCCCATTTCTTTCTGTTATCAATATTCTGGTTCCTACATTATATATCAATATATATCAATACAGTCTGCAAGGGATACAGTCCGTAAGCACACATGATTGTGCGTGCTGCTGGTCCACTAATAGTACTAACCTTTAACAGTTCATTTTACTCATTTTCATTAATTACTAGTTTCTATGTAACTGTTTTTATATTGTTGTACTTTCTTTTTTATTCAAGAAAATGTTTTTAATTTAGTTATCTTATTTTTTATTTTTTTTAAAAAGTACCTTATCTTCACCATACCTGGTTGTCCAAATTAGGCATAATAATGTGTTAATTCCACGACTGCATATATCGGTTGATATCGGTATCGGTATCGGTAATTAAAGAGTTGGACAATATCGGAATATCGGATATCGGCAAAAAGCCATTATCGGACATCCCTAGTAATCCTCCTTTTTCATTGTCCCATTGTTCCTGGGATTAAAGACCTCACCTTTTCTCCTCCAAACATAATGTTGGGTATTGTGGCCAAACAGCTCCATTTTTGTTTCATCTGACATCACATGGACAAAGATAAGACCTTCTAGAGGAAAGTTCTGTAAAGTTCTGTGGTCAGATGAAACAAAAATCGAGCTGTTTGGCCACAATACCCAACAATATGTTTGGAGGCCTTTAATCCCAGGAACACCACGCCTACCGTCAATCATGGTGGTGGTAGTATTATGCTCTGGGCCTGTTTGGCTGCCAATGGAACTGGTGCTGTACAGAGAGTAAATGGGACAATGAAAAATGAGGTTTACCTCCAAATTCTTCAGGACAACCTAAAATCATGAGGCCGGAGGTTAGGTCTTGGGCGCAAGATCCAGTGTTGTGGTATTTCAATTAACTGGAATCCAGTGTGCTGTGGGGCCCTATTGTAGTGAATCACACCTGAGCCGTCATAAATTAATCAAATCTTTATTAGACACGTAAACAATGTGATAAAGAACATTTTACATCAATCAATCTAGGGATCTAGATATCTTGTCAGGACACTCCTCACTCTTTTGCCTTCACCTTCATTGTCCATTCCTTTTTTGGTGACTTTATATACTCTGGACCTAGACGTTGAGTCCGCGACATACATGGCGGACAATAACTGATACAGTCTGCTTTGCCAGTCCTCGACGGCCAGGTAATACAAAGCACACGCTATCTTTTTTTTATCACATCCACGGGAGCTCGCATTCTCGTTGTCTCTCCTTTGACAAATGGACGAAGTTTTTTCGCTAAGTAGAATCACAGCTGACCTGGACATTGGAAAGTTCTCTTGCCGTCTGAGAAGTGTTGTATCCCAAATAGCTGCAATCGCTTTCTCTTAAGGTATTCATGAGTTATTTCCACAAGTATCTGTACATGTAGAAGAAGGAGAAACACGGCCATGTCTGGATGACTCGCCTCCATATTTCCAGTGGTTAGCTCCGAGTTACGAAATCGCTTCATTATGAAGCTGGCTGTGGCGCGTTCTTTCTGATGTCACTTCCTGTGTGGGCGTGGTCTTACTGGCGTCACTTCCTCTCCGAACTCAGTTTGTAAACGATCAGTGAGTCCATACAAAGCTAAGTGCAGGAGATTCAAGAATTACACTTACCCGTGTAAAAATGTGTCCGAGGAGGGGGACCTTAAATGCTGAGTTAGTGTGGCTGAAACGGGGCTTAGGTTAAATAATTATTCGTTTAAAGGGTTATCCGACTTAGTGTAGACACAGCCTTAGTGCCGCTTTAATGCACATGTTTTGGCGGTTGACATTTCTTGTTTTAATTGAGTTTTCATTCCTGTTTTATGTATGCAAAAAATGCAGATTCCTCGTATTTATTGATTGATTCATTCTTATGCTTCCTCCTCTGCTGTCAGATTTAATGGTGCAGGTGTTTGGCAGAACCTTAAGCAGCTGCTTTGGTTTTAATAACCAGTGGGAAAACCATCCAGCCTACATTGTAACGTTCAAATTCACCACATTCAAAGTCATCAAAAGCCGAGCATAAGAGCCTCCTGTACCTTAGTTTGACCTTATTGCAGAGGATTTACAAGTTAAAGTACCAATGATTGTCACACACACACTAGGTGTGGCGAAATTATTCTCTGCATTTGACCCATCACCCTTGATCACCCCGTGGGAGGTGAGGGGAGCAGTGAGCAGCAGCGGTGGCCGCGCCCGGGAATCATTTTTGGTGATTTAACCCCCAATTCCAACCCTTGATGCTGAGTGCCAAGCAGGGAGGTTTTGGGTCCCATTTTTATAGTCTTTGGTATGACTTGGCTGGGGTTTTTACCAGGTTATGCAGTTACACAATCGTATTATTAATATTTGTATTGAATTATCCCATGGGGAAAAAAACAACAGTAAAAATGTGAGAAAAAAAGAGCCCAAAAAATGTAATGTAAGGACAAAAATATGACACTTTTAAACTAGTAATAATAATATACTTAGTCACCTATAACATAAAGTGTTGTCTTTAAATATATATACACGTAATACCTATTTTTAGCATTTAAAAAAAACAAAAAAAAAAACAATGGCACCCCATAGTTGACTTTTTAGTAAGTGGCCCATGGTGGAAAAAACCCTGATCTAAAATATTAAAAATTCTCAAAATAAAAATAAAATATACCTGGAATATAAACAGAGTTTAGTTAGTTCATTAAAAGATAAAATAATATTAACTTATGAAATAATTAGAAAAATGACAGCAACCATAATAAACACTGTTTAATGTGTAAAGGAATATTCATATTTTCATACAAGCAGAATGTTTGACACGCTAGGTTATGCAGTTACACAATTGTATAATTAATATTTGTATTAAAACAAACATCCCATAGGAAAAATGTAAGAAAAAAAGAGCCAAAAAAATGTAATGGAATGAGAAAAAGATGACATTTTTAAACTAGTAATAATAATAATAATAATATACTTAGTCACTATAACACAAAGTGTTGTCTTTAAATATATATACACGTAATACCTATTTTTAGCATTAAAAAAAAAAAATGGCACCCCACAGTTGACTTTTTAGTTAGTGGCCCATGGTGGAAAAAAACCCTGATCTAAAATATTAAAAATCCTCAAAATAAAAAATAAAATATACCTAAAATATAAACAAAGTTTAGTTAGTTCATTAAAAGATAAAATATTAACTTATGAAGCAATTGGAAAAATTACAACAACCATAATAAACACTGTTTAATGTGTAAAGGAATATTCATATTTTCGTACAAGCAGAATGTTTGACACGCTAGGTTATGCAGTTACGCAATTGTATAATTAATATTTGTATTAAAACAAACATCCCATAGGAAAAATGTAAGAAAAATAGAGCCAAAAAAATGTAATGTAATGAGAAAAAGATGACATTTTTAAACTAGTAATAATAATAATAATAATATACATAGTCACTATAACACAAAGTGTTGTCTTTAAATATATATACACGTAATACCTATTTTTAGCATTAAAAAAAACAAAAAACAATGGCACCCCACAGTTGAATTTTTAGTAAGTGGCCCATGCTGGAAAAAAACCCTGATCTAAAATATTAAAAATTCTCAAAATAAAAAATAAAATATACCTAAAATATAAACAAAGTTTAGTTAGTTCATTAAAAGATAAAATATTAACTTATGAAATAATTGGAAAAATTACAACAACCATAATAAACACTGTTTAATGTGTAAAGGAATATTCATATTTTCGTACAAGCAGAATGTTTGACACGCTAGGTTATGCAGTTACACAATTGTATAATTAATATTTGTATTAAAAAAAACATCCCATAGGAAAAATGTAAGAAAAAAAGAGCCAAAAAATGTAATGTAATGAGAAAAAGATGACATTTTTAAACTAGTAATAATAATAATAATAATATACTTAGTCACTATAACACAAAGTGTTGTCTTTAAATATATATACACGTAATACCTATTTTTAGCATTAAAAAAACCCAAAAAAAAACAATGGCACCCCACAGTTGACTTTTTAGTAAGTGGTCCATGGTGGAAAAAACCCTGATCTGAAATATTAAAAATTCTCAAAATAAAAATAAAATATACCTGGAATATAAACAGAGTTTAGTTAGTTCATTAAAAGATAAAATAATATTAACTTATGAAATAATTAGAAAAATGACAACAACCATAATAAACACTGCTTAATGTGTAAAGGAATATTCATATTTTCATACAGGCAGAATGTTTGACACGCTAGGTTATGCAGTTACACAATTGTATGATTAATAATTGTATTAAAACATCCCGTGGGAAAAATGTAAGAGAAGAATAGCAAAAAAATTGAATGTAATGAGAAAAAGATGAACATTTTAAAGTAATAATAATAATAATATAATATGCAGTCACCTATAACACAAAGTGTTGTCTTTAAACATATATATACACGTAATACCTATTTTTAGCATTTAAAAAAACAAAACAAAACAATGGCACCCCACAGTTGACTTTTTAGTAAGTGGCCCATGGTGGAAAAAACCCTGATCCGATCTGATCATATGTGGGCTCTGTACCGACGATGTCGTTGTGGCTTGTAGCCCTTTGAGACACTTGTGATTTAGGGCTATATAAATAAACATTGATTGATTGATTGATTGATTGATTGATGATCTAAAATATTAAAAATTCTCAAAATAAAAAGAAAATATACCTAAAATATAAACAGAGTTTAGTTAAATCATTAAAAGATAAAATAATATAAACTTGTGAAATAATTGGGAAAAATTACAACAACCATAATAAGCACTGTTTAATGTAACGCTAGGTTATGCAGTTACAAAATTGTATAATTAATAATTGTATTAAAACATCCCATGGGAAAAATGTAAGAAAAAAAGAGCCAAAAAATTAAATGTAATGAGAAAAATATGACATTTTTAAAGTAATAATAATAATATGCATAGTCACCTATAAGACAGTGTTGTCTTTAAGTATATATATACAGTATATATATGTATAATACCTATTTTTAGCATTAAAAAAAAACAAAAAACCAAAAAAAACAATGGCACCCCATAGTTGACTTTTTAGTAAGTGACCCATGGTGGAAAAAACCCTGATCTAAAATATTAAAAATTCTCAAAATAAAAGTAAAATATACCTTAAATATAAACAAAGTTTAGTTAGTTCATTAAAAGATAAAATAATATTAACTTATGAAATAATTGGAAAAATTACAACAACCATAATGAGCACTGTTTAATGCGTAAAAGAATATTCATATTTTCGTACAAGCAGAATGTTTGACACGCTAGGTTATGCAGTTACACAATTGTATAATTAATATTTGTATTAAAACAAACATCCCATAGGAAAAATGTAAGAAAAAAAGAGCCAAAAAAATGTAATGTAATGAGAAAAAGATGACATTTTTAAACTAGTAATAATAATAATAATAATATGCATAGTCACTATAACACAAAGTGTTGTCTTTAATTATATATACACGTAATACCTATTTTTAGCATTAAAAAAAAATAAAAATAAAAAAATGGCACCCCACAGTTGACTTTTTAGTAAGTGGCCCATGGTGGAAAAAACCCTGATCTGAAATATTAAAAATTCTCAAAATAAAAATAAAATATACCTGGAATATAAACAAAGTTTAGTTAGTTCATTAAAAGATAAAATATTAACTTATGAAACAATTGGAAAAATGACAACAACCATAATAAACACTGTTTAATGTGTAAAGGAATATTCATATTTTCGTACAAGCAGAATGTTTGACACGCTAGGTTATGCAGTTACACAATTGTATAATTAATATTTGTATTAAAACAAACATCCCTTAGGAAAAATGTAAGAAAAAAAGAGCCAAAAAATTTAATGTAATGAGAAAAAGATTTCATTTTTAAACTAGTAATAATAATAATAATAATATACTTAGTCACTATAACACAAAGTGTTGTCTTTAAATATATATACACGTAATACCTATTTTTAGTATTAAAAAAAACAACAAAAAAACAATGGCACCCCACAGTTGACTTTTTAGTAAGTGGCCCATGGTGGAAAAAACCCTGATCTAAAATATTAAAAATTCTCAAAATAAAAATAAAATATACCTGGAATATAAACAGAGTTTAATTAGTTCATTAAAAGATAAAATAATATTAACTTATGAAATAATTAGAAAAATGACAACAACCATAATAAACACTGCTTAATGTGTAAAGGAATATTCATATTTTCATACAGGCAGAATGTTTGACACGCTAGGTTATGCAGTTACACAATTGTATAATTAATAATTGTATTAAAACATCCCATGGGAAAAATGTAAGAAAAGAATAGCAAAAAAATTGAATGTAATGAGAAAAAGATGAACATTTTAAAGTAATAATAATAATAATAATATAATATGCATAGTCACCTATAACACAAAGTGTTGTCTTTAAACATATATATACACGTAACACCTATTTTTAGCATTTAAAAAAACAAAACAAAACAATGGCACCCCACAGTTGACTTTTTAGTAAGTGGCCCATGGTGGAAAAAACCCTGATCCGATCTGATCATATGTGGGCTCTGTACCGACGATGTCGTTGTGGCTTGTAGCCCTTTGAGACACTTGTGATTTAGGGCTATATAAATAAACATTGATTGATTGATTGATTGATTGATGATCTAAAATATTAAAAATTCTCAAAATAAAAAGAAAATATACCTAAAATATAAACAGAGTTTAGTTAGATCATTAAAAGATAAAATAATATAAACTTATGAAATAATTGGGAAAAATTACAACAACCATAATAAGCACTGTTTAATGTAACGCTAAGTTATGCAGTTACAAAATTATATAATTAATAATTGTATTAAAACATCCCATGGGAAAAATGTAAGAAAAAAAGAGCCAAAAAATTAAATGTAATGAGAAAAATATGAAATTTTTAAAGTAATAATAATAATATGCATAGTCACCTATAAGACAGTGTTGTCTTTAAGTATATATATACAGTATATATATATATATAATACCTATTTTTAGCATTTAAAAAAAACAAAAAAACAAAAAAAACAATGGCACCCCATAGTTGACTTTTTAGTAAGTGGCCCATGGTGGAAAAAACCCTGATCTAAAATATTAAAAATTCTCAAAATAAAAATAAAATATACCTTAAATATAAACAAAGTTTAGTTAGTTCATTAAAAGATAAAATAATATTAACTTATGAAATAATTGGAAAAATTACAACAACCATAATGAGCACTGTTTAATGCGTAAAGGAATATTCATATTTTCGTACAAGCAGAATGTTTGACACGCTAGGTTATGCAGTTACACAATTGTATAATTAATATTCGTATAAAAACAAACATCCCATAGGAAAAATGTAAGAAAAAAAGAGCCAAAAAAATGTAATGTAATGAGAAAAAGATGACATTTTTAAACTAGTAATAATAATAATAATAATATGCATAGTCACTATAACACAAAGTGTTGTCTTTAAATATATATACTCGTAATACCTATTTTTAGCATTAAAAAAAAAAAAAAAAAAAAAAAAATGGCACCCCACAGTTGACTTTTTAGTAAGTGGCCCATGGTGGAAAAAACCCTGATCTGAAATATTAAAAATTCTCAAAATAAAAATAAAATATACCTGGAATATAAACAGAGTTTAGTTAGTTCATTAAAAGATAAAATAATATTAACTTATGAAATAATTAGAAAAATGACAACAACCATAATAAACACTGTTTAATGTGTAAAGGAATATTCATATTTTCATACAAGCAGAATGTTTGACACGCTAGGTTATGCAGTTACACAATTGTATAATTAATATTTGTATTAAAACAAACATCCCATAGGAAAAATGTAAGAAAAAAAGAGCCAAAAAAATGTAATGTAATGAGAAAAATATGACATTTTTAAACTAGTAATAATAATAATAATAATAATATGCATAGTCACTATAACACAAAGTGTTGTCTTTAAATATATATACACGTAATACCTATTTTTAGCATTTAAAAAAAAACAAAAAACAATAGCACCCCACAGTTGACTTTTTAGTAAGTGGCCCATGGTGGAAAAAAAGCCTGATCTAAAATATTAAAAATTCTCAAAATAAAAAATAAAATCTACCTAAAATATAAACAAAGTTTAGTTAGTTCATTAAAAGATAAAATATTAACTTATGAAACAATTGGAAAAATGACAACAACCATAATAAACACTGTTTAATGTGTAAAGGAATAATCATATTTTCGTACAAGCAGAAGGTTTGACACGCTAGGTTATGCAGTTACACAATTGTATAATTAATATTTGTATTAAAACAAACATCCCATAGGAAAAATGTAAGAAAAAAAGAGCCAAAAAATTTAATGTAATGAGAAAAATATTACATTTTTAAACTAGTAATAATAATAATAATAATATACTTAGTCACTATAACACAAAGTGTTGTCTTTAAATATATATACACGTAATACCTATTTTTAGCATTAAAAAAACAAAACAAAAAACAATGGCGCCCCACAGTTGACTTTTTAGTAAGTGGCCCATGGTGGAAAAAACCCTGATCTGAAATATTAAAAATTCTCAAAATAAAAATAAAATATACCTGGAATATAAACAGAGTTTAGTTAGTTCATTAAAAGATAAAATAATATTAACTTATGAAATAATTAGAAAAATGACAACAACCATAATAAACACTGCTTAATGTGTAAAGGAATATTCATATTGGGGCCCCCCACATATGCAAAAAATGCAGATTCCTCGTTTTTATTGATTGATTCATTCTTATGCTTCCTCCTCTGCTGTCAGATTTAATGCTGCAGGTGTTTCTGCAGAACCTTAAGCAGCTGCTTTGGTTTTAACAACCAGTGGGGAAACCATTGTAACGTTCACATTCGCTACATTCAAAGTCATCAAACGCCGAGCGTAAAGCCCTCCTGTACCTTAGTTTGGACTGACGTGGGCCTTATTGCAGAGGATTTACGAGGTTAAAAATGAGGTGACGTGCAGGCTCTTCTCCGCGTTGCATGGCTGGCCTGCCGGCGAGAGAGAAAGTGCAGCACAGCTGGTGTTGAAAGACTGGGAGAACATATGGTTGTGTTTGGACAGACAGATTTGGAGAGTTTGGGAATAAGCCCATCTGACATACACGGGGGAGCGGGGAATTTGTCTCTGTCAATTGTAATTATCAGAGCCCAGCCACGGGCTACAGTAGCTTTATGTTTCTGTTGAATGAGCTTTTTTTTTTTTTTGTGCTTAATTTCTTAATGTGCCGCTTTATTAAAGCATGGCTGGGAGCCCAGAATGAGACAAGAGAGCTGCTCATGTGGCTTTTTGTGCATGATTTATAAAGTCAATTTAGACATCTCTGGTAATAAATATGGATGTCAGTGAGCGATTTTTTTTTTTTTTTTTTTTTTTTTTGTCTGGGATAGCGCTGTTATCCCACACGTTCCCCTTGGCCAGGGGTGGGAAATACATTTTTACCGGGGGCCGCATGAGCAACCCGAGCACTGCTGGAGGGCCACATCGACAATATTTCAATTAAATTTTGCTCAATATTATTTTTTATGTATACCGTAAGATAAATAATAATAATAATAATTAATAATAATAATAATACTTCAACATAGTGTGTGTAACAGCATTCCATGACTAATATAAATAAATTAACATTAATAATAAATGACAGTAAAATAAGCACACGTATGACTGAGGAGTCATAGCGTAACTTTGTGTGGTGTTTGAGTTGTCCGACTTTTTGTGTGGCCATAAACGCAGCAGTGGTTTAGTGCTATGCGTGTTGGTGACAGATGACAAGTTGGTTTTGGCCTGGTTTGTACGGCAGAAAATGACTAGTTTTTCGAGATAGAAGTGTGAAAACTCATGTTTTTGGTGTGGTTATGGCCAAATATAAACAGTTTTGCTCAATAAAGTGATCGATATAATTCCTGTCCTCGAAGCATCTCGATAGACGTTACAATAATTGAACGGTGTTCAATTAAACGGTGTTGACGAACACCGTTAGGGCCGCTTGTTGTCACTGTCACTCAAAGTTGCATTGCAAAATTACATAGAATAAATAAGAATAAATATGTTTATTTTGTTTAGAATTCAGATGGGATTTGATTTGGTGCGCGGCATATATTTGCTGCGCGCAGAGGACGCTTGAGCAGTGCGCAATTGCGCAGGCGCGCACCTTAGAGGGAACGTTGCTTGGCAGTCCATGTCTTGTTGGAAACACGCCATTCTTCATCAACTTTTCTCTTTTTAGCGTCTCGGGTGTAAACCGTGCATCACTTGTCGCTGCATGTGCACCTTCACTCGCAGGTTACACACGGACATACGCCCATAAATAATACTTTTCAAAATAAAAGCAGCACAGTTGTATTGCGCGCACGACATAGATGTTTTTTCAACTTTATTTTGTAATTTGTTATTGCAGCTGTTCACATTCACTCACAATCACGCACACGCATACGTCCACACGGAAGTAATACAAATAACGATTTTCAAAACAAAAGCAGCACCGTTGTATTGCACACTCGACATAGATACTTTTTAAAATTTATTTTGTAATTTATAATTGGCCTCACGCGGGCCGGACAGGGACGCACAAAGGGGCCGCAGAATGCCCAAGTCTGCCCTTGGCTGTCAAAGAACTCTTTAGATCCAGTGCTTTGGATTCCGGCCGTATACTTTTTTTTTACTGCACTTGTGACTGACTGATTACAAGATGTGCTGATGTGCCGATGGACGGAGAACACGTGGCAAATGTGGCACGAGATGACTGACGGAGTAGAAAGCACTGATAGGACTAGGCAGGATTTTGTGTTTTATTCTTTGTTTAATTCCGATGACCTCAAATGTAACTTGTGTCTCGCACCATTTCTTCTACCAAGGCTTTTATCTCCCAGTTAAATGTCAGATTAGGCCTGGTGGGTTTAAAAACAATGAGTTGGACATAATCCCAATTATAGTATGTAATAAAAGATAATATTACACAATTGCATTTATGCAACTTTTATACTACTATACTAGGGTTGTCTCGATACCAAAATGTATTTCGATACTTTGATACTTTTCTAAATAAAGGGGACCACAACAAATGGCATTATGGGCTTTATTTTAACAAACAAATCTTACGGTACATTAAACATATGTTTCTTATTGCAATCGAAGAACAATTTTAGCCTTAAATAAAATAGTGAACATACTAGACAACTTGTCTTTTATTAGTAAGTAAGCAAACAAAGGCTCCTAAGTTGTCTGCTGACATATGCAGTAACATATTGTGTCATTTATCATTATGTTATTTTGGCAGAATTATGAGGGAATGTCATGACGTGACGATGCGCCGTCATGCCTGTTAAAAAATTAAAAAAAATTAAAAAAAATGGGTGGTACCGGTATTTTTCAAACAGGGTATAGTACCGTTTTTTATCCATTATTACCGCGATACTATACTAGTACAGGTATACCGTACAACCATATTATATACTATCTATAATATACCAAAATACAGGCCTCAAATTTTTAGTTTTTAATGTCAAGGCAAATGTTGCCCTAAAGGAGGGCTTATATTTTAGGGCACCAAGGCAAGTTGGAAGGGCACCAGGGGAAACATTTTCTTTCGAGGCAGGGGCTCCAAAGCATGTATGTGTGTATATATATACTGTATATATATATATATATATATATATATATATATATATATATATATATATATATATATGTATATATATATATATATATATACACACACAAGTATATGATATACAAATAATCAAACGTCTATCAATTGAAATAGTATAGTGTATGACCTAACTTGTAGTAAACTTTAGTAAAGTTGTGTAAACATAAATATATAAATAAATGATAAATGGGTTATACTTGTATAGCGCTTTTCTACCTTCAAGGTACTCAAAGCGCTTTGACACTATTTCCACATTCACACACACATTCACACACTGATGGAGGGAGCTGCCATGCAAGGCGCTAACCAGCAGCCATCAGGAGCAAGGGTGAAGTGTCTTGCCCAAGGACACAACGGACGTGACTAGGATGGTAGAAGGTGGGGATTGAACCCCAGTAACCAGCAACCCTCCGATTGCTGGCATGGCCACTCTACCAACTTCGCCACGCCATATAAAACGCCATGCAATTTTCATTCCATTGTTTACATCAGCGACTTATGTTCAACATTTACAAAAAGTACTTATACGGAAATCTTTTTATATATATATATATATATATATATATATATATATATATATATATATATATATATATATATATATATATATATATATTATATATATATATATATATATATATATATATATATACAAACACACACACAGTAGAGGCCAAAAGTATGGACACACCTTCTCATTTAAATGTTTTTGATTGATTGATTGAGACTTTTATTAGCAGGTTGCACAGTGAAGTACATATTCCGTACAATTGACCACTAAATGGTAACACCCGAATAAGTTTTTCAACTTGTTTAAGTCGGGGTCCACTTAAATTGATTCATGATACAGATATATACTATCATATATACTATCATCATAATACAGTCATCACACAAGATAATCACATTGAATTATTTACATTATTTACAATCAGGGGTGTGGGGGGCGGGGGGGATATGGACAGCAAGTAGTGGAGAGAGAGAGAGAGAGAGAGAGAGAGAGAGAGAGAGAGAGAGAGAGAGAGAGAGAGAGAGAGAGAGAGAGAGAGAGAGAGAGAGAGAGAGAGAGAGAGAGAGAGAGAGAGAGAGAGAGAGAGATCAGAAGGCATAAGAAAAAGTATCTGCATTTAATTGTTTACATTTGATTATTAGCAATCCGGGGAGGGTGTTAGTTTAGGGTTGTAGCTGCCTGGAGGTGAACTTTTATTGCGGTTTTGAAGGAGGATAGAGATGCCCTTTCTTTTAAACCTGTTGGGAGCGTATTCTACATTGATGTGGCATAGAACGAGAATGAGTTAAGACCTTTGTTAGATCGGAATCTGGGTTTAACGTGGTTAGTGGAGCTCCCCCTGGTGTTGTGGTTATGGCGGTCATTTACGTTAAGGAAGTAGTTTGACATGTACTTCGGTATCATGGAGGTGTAGCGGATTTTATAGACTAGGCTCAGTGCAAGTTGTTTTACTCTGTCCACCCTGTGTTTTCTTTATTTTCATTTACATTGTAGATTGTCACTGAAGGCATCAAAACTATGAATGAACACATGTGGAGTTATGTACTTAACAAAAAAAAAGGTGAAAAAACTGAAAACATGTTTTAGATTCTAGTTTCTTCAATATAGCCACCCTTCGCTCTGATTACTGCTTTGCACACTCTTGGCATTCTCTCGATGAGCTTCAAGAGGTAGTCACCCTGAAAGGGTTTTCACTTCACAGGTGTCATAGTTTTGATGCCTTCAGTGACAATCTACAATGTAAATAGTCATGAAAATAAAGAAAACACATTGAATGAGGAGAAGGTGTGTCCAAACTTTTGGCCTGTACTGTATTTATATATATATATATATATATATATATATATATATATATATATATATATATATATATATATATATATATATATATATATATATATATATATATATATATATATATATATATATATATTACTGTTACATATACTGTAATATTGTACATGGTAATTGGGATTTGTTATATATTGTATATATTATATAAAAATATAATATAATATATCAGTATATATTATATACTGTATATATAATATGTAAATATTACATATATCATATATGTAATATTTACAAATTATATATACAGCATATATGATATATGTTGTATTTTATATTGCTACTATGGTACATTTTTAGTCTACTTTATACCTGCATTATCCTTTCCATCCTTTGTAACTGAGCTACTATGTGGAACAATGTCCCTTGTGGATCTATAAAGTTTGTCTAAGTCTAAGTCTATATACAGCATATACACTTTTCTGTCCTGGTGCCATCCCATAGGGGGCGCTACACATGCCATTCACAATAGTTGTCTTATTGTGTTCTCCCATTGGCTATAGTTGTCATTGTTAGCGTCCAAATAATTACGGAAGCCCTCCAAATATGAATAGCGCACGTGAGGAAAAAGGTGGCCACATGGTGAAAAGAAATGGCCGCAGGGATGTATTTTTGTAAACTAGTTTCATTCTTGAGGAAACACCAGAGTAACTGTATTCTCCACATGCTTTTGGCTTAAAACGGAAAACAAAACAAAACAAATCGCAGCGCCTAAAGCTGACTTTCCTGCGCTCGCTGCTTCATCTTCCCCTCGTTCTTTGACTCCCCCTCATTTGCTCCTTTCTCTGCAGTTTCTCCTTCACACCTCACTGCATTTAAATGCATTTGGGTCAGCGGCTCGGCGTCGAAAGTGCGGATTTAAACGCGCACTTCCGCACAGGCTGTTGGAACCAGTGACGTGCGGTCACTAGAGGCAGGGGAGGCTCCAGCCTCACCTGCCATCATGGAAAGAAAACAAATGTAAAAAGAAAAAAAATTAATTAAATTGTTATATGTATTCAGTGATTATACTATAAAGTTATTTTCCATTTAACTTCACCAGTTTTAGATTATTTTTATTCAAAATCGCTGAATTTTCACATTTGCCGTTCAAATACTGAGAAGAGACGGTGCGGTGATCCGCAGCCAGTTGAGGCACTAGTGCCTAGGGATGATGTTTGATAAGGAATTATCGAGTTCGAGCCTATTATCGAATCCTCTTATCGAACCGATTCCTTATCGATTCTCTTATCGAGTCCAGATAGGTTGTTGTACATGGAAAAAAACACACAATATTTGGTTTAACAAAAGCTCACTTTTATTATATAATAAAAAAATAAAATCTAATAAATAAATAAATATTGACTGTTACCCACCTAAAAAAATAAAATAAAATAAAATAAATAAATATTGACTGTTGTTACCCAAAGTATATTAAGTGGGATTTTTCAGAGAAACAAATATATACAGTAACACAAAAACAAGCTGTCTCTGTGATCACTATAGGTGTATAAATAATAATATAGTGTTAAATAAAATCAGTCCCTTGGGCACAAAACTGAAAATAATACAGCTCTCCAAAAAGTGCACTTCTGCTGCTATTTGACATAACTGTTTGTTATGATGCTTTGACATTTTTGCACTTTATTTCTTTATTGAAAGAAAATTCTATGAGGAGAAAAGTTCTTTGCAAATGTGGTTACAATGCTAAAAAATGAAAAGTTAAAGCTAAAAAAAGAAATACACTTTATTGAGTTAACATTATTTCTTTATGGGGGGAAAAATGTTATGAGCGAGAGAATAAAACAACTACACTACCCAGCATGCATTGGGAGTTACGAGCATGCGCGGTAGCCCCGAAAAGTGTTGCATGTTGCCACGCTGTGAAAGTAAACGTCAAGAACTCAGCCAACACGCCTCATCTGCATTATTTATAATTAGACAGACAACATATATACAGTGTGATTTTGTTTTGTTTACAAGGAAAGAAAAGCAAAAGTTAAAAAAGGGAGATGTGTTGTATATATATGTATGTGCTGCGGTTGTTTTAAGAACAATGCGACAGCTGCCGTAAAGGAGGTGCGTTGCTAGCCTGGTTGCTATGTTTCCGGTTGGTCGTAAAAGTGTCCGTCATGTGTTTTACCCTGCTCAAATCTCTCAGTAAAGTTATTCGATGGATTATAGTTTTTGTTTTGAACTTTATTACACCTTGGAGCGCTTTTTCCCGTCCTTTGTTTTCCTGCTTTCGCTATCTGCGCCTAATGACTGAGCTACGTGACGTCATTTCTTGTGATGTCTCACGGAGCATTTCTGGTCGGGACGGGATTCGAATAAAGAATCAACTCTTTTCCTTTACTATAGTGGTCTCGATAACGGGTACCGGTTCTCAAAAAGGGATTCGAGTCCGAGGACTCGGTTCTTTTCTTATCAAACAACCGGGAAAACCGGTTTCGAGTATCATCCCTACTCGTGCCTCACCATGGATTGCGGACTCGGCTAACTGCTGGCCTGCTGTGCAGTGAGACCGTATTGCTATATGAATTATATTGTACATTTCCATAGTTTAGTTAGCTGAGGTATATAATGTACAGTGTATATTGTCAACAACTGTATGTGTGTAAAGTATTTCTTGTGCTGAGCGATCATAAAACTGCTGCGAAGACGCACTGTGGGAGGCTCGCAGTAACCCCGCCTCCTTGTGCCAAGCACCCCCGTCGCAGAATGCACCGCCCGACGGGAGCGCCACACCAAACAAAGCCCACACCCAAACCCTCCACGTGCAAGACCGAAATGCAGGGACACAACATTAGGTACACCTGCAGACTGCAGCATGGATTTCACATTCATTCACAACTCCTCCAACACGAACACCACTGTTCCCGCACTTATAAGTAAAGGTAAGACCATAATAACGTTTTTTTTAAATTAAATGTGCTTTTTTGTGTGCTACAGTTTGTATGTGTAAAGTTAAAGTACCAATGATTGTCACACACACACTAGGTGTGGTGAAATTTGTTCTCTGCATTTGACCCATCCCCTTATTCACCCCCTGGGAGGTGAGGGGAGCAGAGGGCAGCAGCGGCGCCGCGCCCGGGAATAATTTTGGTGATTTAACCCCCAATTCCAACCCTTGATGCTGAGTGCCAAGCAGGGAATAATGCTGGTATGAGCTTTTAAACATAACCCGTTAACTGCTGCCAATCACATGGTGAATAAGATACTCTTTAGGGTTCATATGTTTGTAAATCTGACTGTGATGAAGTCAGTGCCTCACCAGTCATGAACCTCACCGCACGTCACTGGTTGGAACGGCGAGCTTGCGCGCGTCCATTTTTGCTACGCGTTCCTTGCGCCAATTAAGCCTGGTTTCCACCGAGAAGTGTGCTTCCCTGTAGTTTGCTGCATTTGTTTGTGTTTCCAAGTGGAGGCTCCGACTTGTGCTTTCCTTTTTACGAGAGAGCGTGCAGACGTTCAACATCATCGTTCAAAACGTGACCATGCTTTTTTCGAATTCCGCACGACCAAACAGTGTGCGTAACAAACGAGTCCATTTTTTTAAATCGATTGCCAAAACAAAGAATTTTTGTGAATCAGTCACTGTATCTTTTTTTAAATTATTATTATTTTTTTGATTAGACTTCGACAAACTTTATTGATCCACAAGTAGCTCAGTTTCAAAGGATGGAAAGGGTAAGGATGGAAAGGATAATGCAAGTATTAAGTAGACAAAAAATGTACCATAGTAGCAATATAATCAATGTTCCCTCTAATTGTTCATGTGTGTGAGCAAACACAAAAACTCCCTGAGCATTCAGTGGAGCACATGTGAGCAACATCACACGTGGCAATACCAGCAGCACACCTGTCTCAAACCAATCTTTTATAATAACACTCAAATGAGAGGAGTCATTTTCATGAGATTATTTTGGAATATTAGTGATTTGGCCCACTTGTAATGAAAATAAAAGAAATCTTGTTTTTCATAAGCTATGGATTAGTATTGTACAATATGTCTGGGTGGGGGGTCCTGCTTTGGAAATCATTTGTCCCCCTTTCAGAGATCACAATTAGTTGCCCTTAAACATCCTCATGTTGCACAATGAAATGTAAGCATAGGATGAAGTGTGCATTCCTGTAACTTTCTCTAGTAACAGTATTCCATGATTAATATCAATACATTAACATTAATAATAAATGACAGTAGAATAAGCCCACGTATGACTGAGGAGTCATAGTGTAACTTTGTGTGGTGTTTGAGTTGTCCGACTTTTTGTGTGGCCATAAACGCACCAGTGGCTTAGTGCTATGCGTGTTGGTGACAGATGACAAGTTGGTTTTGGCCTGGTTTGTATGGCAGAAAATGACTAGTTTTTCGAGATAGAAGTTTTTTACTCATGTTTTTGGTGTGGTTATGGCCCAATATAAACAGTTTTGCTCAATAAAGTGATCGATATAATTCCTGTCCTCGAAGCATCTCGATAGACGTTACAATAATTGAACGGTGTTGACGAACACCGTTAGGGCCGCTTGTTGTCACTGTCACTCAGAGTTGCATTGCAAAATTACACAGAATAAATGTCTTTATTTTGTTTAGTATTCAGATGGGATTTGATTTGGTGCGCGGCATATATTTGCTGTGCGCAGAGGACGCTTGAGCAGTGCGCAATTGCGCAGGCGCACACCTTAGAGCAGTGGTCCCCAACCACCGGGCCGATTGGTACCGATTGGTACCGGGCCGCACAAGAAATTTAAAAAAAAAAAAAAAAAATTTTTTTTATTTTTTTTAATTAAATCAACATAAAAAACACAATATATACATTATATATGAATATAGATCAATACAGTCTGCAGGGATACAGTCCGTAAGCACACATGATTGTATTTCTTAATGGAAAAAAATAAAAATATATATTTTTTTTTTTTAATTTCACCCTCCACCCCCCGCCCCCCCGGTCCGTGGGACACATTTTCAAGCGTTGACCGGTCCGCAGCTACAAAAAGGTTGGGGACCACTGCCTTAGAGGGAACGTTGAATATAACATATATGTAATATTTACATATTATATATACAGTATACAATATATACTGATATATTATGTCATAATATATTTCAGCAAAACAATGCCAAGCCACATTCTGGGAAATAATTCCACCTGAAAAGCTTGAAAAATTGGTCTCCTCAGTTCCCAAATGTTCACTGAGTGTTGTTAAAAGGAAAGGCCATGTAACACAGTGGTAAAAATGCCCCTGTGCCAACTTTTTTTGCAATGGGTTGCTGCCATTAAATTCTAAGTTAATGATTATTTGCAACAAAAGTTTCTCATTTCGAACATTAAATATCTTGTCTTTGCAGTCCATTCAGTTGAATATTAGTTGAAAAGGATTTGCAAATCATTGTATTCTGTTTTTATTTACCATTTACACAATGTGCCAACTTCACTGGTTTTGGGTTTTGTACAAAAAGACAAAACTACTTGAGGAATCCGACTAATTTAGTGCATGGAAACGTACTGAGTGAGTCACACGCAGGCAGGAAAACAGCTAACCAGCAACACCCGCTTTCAGCCTCTTTAAAGGCCTACTGAAACCCACTACTACCGACCACGCAGTCTGATAGTTTATATATCAATGATGAAATCTTAACATTGCAACACATGCCAATACGGCCGGGTTAACTTATAAAGTGCAATTTTAAAATTCCCGCTAAACTTCCGGTTGAAAACGTCTATGTATGATGACGTATGCGCGTAACGTCAATCGTTGAAACGGAAGTATTGGTACCCCATTAAATCCAATACAAAAAAGCTCTGTTTTCATCTCAAAATTCCACAGTATTGTGGACATCTGTGTTGGTGAATCTTTTGCAATTTGTTTAATGAACAATGAAGACTGCAAAGAAGAAAGCTGTAGGTGGGATCGGTGTGTTAGCGGCTGGCTGTAGCAACACAACCAGGAGGACTTTGACTTGGATAGCAGACGCGCTAGCCGACGCTAGCCGCCGACCGCACGGATGATCGGGTGAAGTCCTTCATCCTTCCGTCGATCGCTGGAAGGCAGGTGAGCACGGGTGTTGATGAGCAGATGAGGGCTGGCTGGCGTAGGTGGATAGCTAATGTTTTTATCATAGCTCTGTGAGGTCCCGTTGCTAAGTTAGCTTCAATGGCGTCGTTAGCAACAGCATTGTTAAGCTTCGCCGAGCTGGGAATTATTAACCGTGTAGTTACATGTCCATGGTTTAATAGTATTGTTGATCTTCTGTCTATCCTTCCAGTCAGGGGTTTATTTATTTTGTTTTTATCTGCATTTGAGCCCGATGCTATCCCGTTGGCAAAAGAGTTTCGCCGATGTATTGTCGCGGAGATAAAAGTCACTGTGAATGTCCATTTCGCGTTCTCGACTCTCATTTTCAAGAGGATATAGTATCCGAGGTGGTTTAAAATACAAATCCGTGATCCACAATAGAAAAAGGAGAAAGTGTGGATTTCCTATGAGCCCTTGTACCTAAGTTACGGTCAGAGCGAAAAAAGTACGTCCTGCACTGCACTCTAGTCCTTCACTCTCACTTTCCTCATCCACAAATCTTTCATCTTCGCTCAAATTAATGGGGTAATCGTCGCTTTCTCGGTCCGAATCTCTCTCGCTGCTGGTGTAAACAATGGGGAAATGTGAGGAGTCCTTCCTCCTGTGACGTCACGCTACTTCCGGTACAGGCAAGGCTTTTTTTTTATCAGCGACCAAAAGTTGCGAACTTTATCGTCGATGTTCTCTACTAAATCCTTTCAGCAAAAATATGGCAATATCGCGAAATGATCAAGTATGACACATAGAATGGATCTGCTATCCCCGTTTAAATTAAAAAAAAATCCATTTCAGTAGGCCTTTAAGAAGCTCATAGTGGACAGTTTACTAGCAGTGACATTTTTTTTTTTTTTTGCCACTTTTTGTAGACCCTCAGCTGAAGTGGGATTTCACTTGCAGATAGCGAGCAGAGGAGATTGTGTCGATGCCGTCAAACTGGAAAAGAAACTTACTCCATCAGCACTTTACCTTGACGACTCTTTTGCTTTGATGTCCTTCTCCCCTGACTTATGAATCCATTTAAGAAAGCTGCTTGAGAGAAATATGTCACACGGACGGGAGGGGAGGGGGAGGGAGAAAGGGAGGGGGGGGGGGGGGGAATGAGCAAATGGAATGAAGGGAGGGGCTAAGCGAGATGGAGGAATGGCACAGGGGAATAATTCAGCTAATGGAATGACTGTTTGGATATTCAGCAGAAGTAGGAACGGAGATTATGATCTGGCAATTAGCGTAACAAGGTTTTATTGATTGGCTTGCCGCTGTAGCGTCTCCTGCTGCCAAAACGCGGCATGTGGTTTTAGCATGCGCACCGTGGTGTGTTTAAAGCCAGTCAGCCACACTCGCTCCCAGTTACCATCCACTCGGCTCCCAGCATCAAAGCTGCAACGTTATGGATTGCCGAGTTGAAAGGAGCACATTTGCATATTTCTTTTACTTTTAAGTCCAAAGCGTTGCCCTCTATTCCCCATGCAGGTATGAAAAGAAACATCTGCTGCTGAATGAGTTGCTTTTCTTTTCTTTTTTTTGGCATATTTATGTTTGATTACATCAGCAGATGATTATTAGCCAAGTCTTTGATGGACTTTACTGTAAACATGATGTTTTTGTGCTTTTTTTGTTGTTGTATTGTCTAGTTGGAATAAGGAATGATAATAATAATTAGGGATGTCCGATAATGGCTTTTTGCCCATATCCGATATTGTCCAACTCTTTAATTACCGATACCGATATTGATATATACAGTTATGGAATTAACACATTATTATGCCTAATTTGGACAACCAGGTATGGTGAAGATAAGGTCCTTTTTTTTTTTAATTAATAAAATAAAATAAGATAAATAAATTAAAAACATTTTCTTGAATAAAAAAGAAAGTAAAACAATATAAAATCAGTTACATAGAAACTAGTAATTAATGAAAATTAGTAAAATTAACTGTTAAAGGTTAGTATTATTAGTGGACCAGCAGCACGCACAATCATGTGTGCTTACGGACTGTATCCCTTGCAGACTGTATTGATATATATTGATATATAATGTAGGAACCAGAATATTGATAACAGAAAGAAATGGGGGGAGGGAGGTTTTTGGGGTTGGTGCACTAATTGTAAGTGTATCTTGTGTTTTTTATGTTGATTTAATAAAAATAAAAAAAATAAAAAAATAAAAACCGATACCGATAATAAAAAAAACGATACCGATAATTTCCGATATTACATTTTAAAGCATTTATCGGCCGATAATATCGGCTGGCCGATATTATCGGACATCTCTAATAATAATAATAGATTTTATTTGGAAAAAGCACTTTACATTGAGTAAACAACCTCAAATTGCTACAGTGTATTAAAAAAAATAATAATAATTTAAAAGATAATAAAAAATAAATACAAATAAAAACTAGAACAGCCAAATAGCTAAAACTAGTATGCATATATCTAAAAAAAAAAAAAAGGCTTTTTTAAAAAGAAGGGTTTTTAAGCCTTTTTTAAAAGCATTTACAGTCTGTGGTGCCCTCAGGTGGTCAGGGAGAGCGTTCCACAGACTGGGAGCGGCGGAGCAGAATTGTTTGTAGCTTTGTCCTCGGAGGTTGGAGGAGGTTAGCCTGACCGGAGCGGAGGTGTCGTGTGGAGGATTTGGGGGTGAGTAGTTCTGGGGCGGCGTGGCGAAGTTGGTAGAGTGGCCGTGCCAGCAATCGGAGGGTTGCTGGTTACTGGGGTTCGATCCCCACCTTCTACCACCCTAGTCACGTCCGTTGTGTCCTTGGGCAAGACACTTCACCCTTGCTCCTGATGGGTGCTGGTTAATGTCTTTAAAGGCCTACTGAAAGCCACTAGTACCGACCACGCAGTCTGATAGTTTATATATCAATGATGAAATCTTAACATTGCAACACATGCCAATACGGCCGCGTTAGATTAGTAAAGTGCAATTTTAAATTGCCCGCGAAATATCCTGCTGAAAATGTCTCGGTATGATGACGTTTGCGCGTGACGTCACGGATTGTAGCGGACATTTTGGGACAGCATTGTGGCCAGCTATTAAGTCGTCTGTTTTCATCGCAAAATTCCACAGTATTCTGGACATCTGTGTTGGTGAATCTTTTGCAATTTGTTTAATGAACAATGGAGACAGCAAAGAAGAAAGCTGTAGGTGGGAAGCGGTGTATTAGCGACCGGCCGCAGCAACACAAACACGTAGCGGCTACGTCGTAGCCGGTGTTTCATTGTTTACATTCCCGAACGATGACAGTCAAGCTTTACCACTGGCCTGTGGAGAACTGGGACAACATAGACTCTTACCAGGAGGACTTTGAGTTGGATATGCGCTACTGTGAGTACGCAGGTGCGGCTTCCAAACATTTGATCGCTTGCCCGTACGTGCGTGCCGCTATGTGCATGTCACGTACGTAACTTTGGGGAAATATATATGCTGTATGAACTTTGGGGAGGTGAACAGTACTTTGGGCTGTGGGATGGAGTGTGTTGTGCGGGTGTTTGATTTGTATTGGCGGGTTATATGGACAGGAGGGGGGAGGTGTTTGTTATGCGGGATTCATTTGTGGCATATTAAATATAAGCCTGGTTGTGTTGTGGCTAATAGAGTATATATATGTCTTGTGTTTATTTACTGTTTTAATCATTCCCAGCTGAATATCGGGTCCCACCCGCCTCTCACAGCATCTTCCCTATCTGAATCGCTTCCACTGCCCTCTAATCCTTCACTCTCACTTTCCTCATCCACAAATCTTTCATCCTCCCTCAAATTAATGGGGAAATCGTCGCTTTCTCGGCCCGAATCGCTCTCGCTGCTGGTGGCCATGATTGTAAACAACGTGCAGATGTGAGGAGCTCCACAACCTGTGACGTCACGCTACTTCCGGTACAGGCAAGGCTTTTTTATCAGCGACCAAAAGTTGCAAACTTTATCGTCGATGTTCTCTACTAAATCTTTTCAGCAAAAATATGGCAATATCGCGAAATGATCAAGTATGACACATAGAATGGATCTGCTATCCCCGTTTAAATAAGAAAATCGCATTTCAGTAGGACTTTAATGTCCTTTGATGTTTCCCTCTTACACACATGTTTATGTGTGCTATGGCTATGGTTTTTTTTTCCTTTGGCCCTCTCCAGGGGCCCAGGCTTAGACTGATTGTATTTTTTTTTTTCTCATCCCCCCACCTCCTCCCTTGTGTTTACCTGTTTCTCACCTTTTTTGTAAGGGGCGCCGGAAGTTGGCAGACCCGTCAGCGATCCTGTTCTGTCTCCCTGTAATATATATATATTTTATATAGCTAGACCACTTAAAATAGGGGTGTCCAAACTTTTTCCACTCAGGGCCACAGACTGAAAAATCAAAGCATGTGGGGGCCATTTTTATATTTTTCCTTTTTTTTTTAAACCAATACACTATATAGGTTGTTTTTTTTTAACCTTATGGCTTTCCTCAAGTTTGGTCCCCGGTACCCGGAAGGGTCTCAGTCATAAAAATGTTAGAAATAAGTCATAAATTATAATTTTTTCATTTAACGCTTGAATCTCGAGATCAACTTCAGGTCTGTCTGTCGTTATAACGTTTTTTGAAATTTTGTTTTTATGTTTATGCCCTTTATGTCAAAACCCTTATTTATATGGCAAACACACAAACTATGCAACATCGGTCCATCCATTTTCTACCGCTTATTCCCTTCGGGGTTTACGGGGGGCGCTGGAGCCTATCTCAGCTGCATTCGGGCGGAAGGCGGGGTACACCCTGGACAAGTCGCCACCTCATCACAGAACTATGCAACATTTTCCCCCCAAAACATTTCAAAGTGGAATATTTGATGTGAAGTAATTGGAACCTTAAATAGGTCAATAATTCATAACAATAAAAAAATAAAAAAGAATAAGTGTTGAAAATAAGCCAAATTTCTATTTTTTTTTACTATTAACGCTTAAGTCTGTAGATCTGTTGATTATAAGATTTTATAACTTTTTCCTTTTTTTGTTTGTTGCCCTTTTTGTGTAAGAAAACTTTGTTTCGCACAAAATATGCAATATTTTCCCCCCAAAATATTTCAAAGTGGAATTGTTCCAGTGAAGTAATTGGAGCCTTCAATAGGTCAATAACAGTCCGCATGGCAGCTTTGTGTTGTAAGTGTCAACATTGCCACTTTTTCTTCTTACAATTCACCTGTTTACTCTTTTATTACACTTTTTCATGTTTTACATTTTTATTGTACTATTTGCAGAATGTGCCGGGGGCCGTTAACAAATTAGCTGGGGGTCACAAATGGCCCTCTGGCCGCACATTGGACATGACTGACTTAAAAGGACAAATAATTTATTTGATGTATATTTAAAAACAACATGTGATGCTAGATGCTGGCCAATGAAGGGCAATGGCCGACACAAACACAGTGAGGTCACCATTTGCTTCATTTCATCCCTGGGGGGGGATACAGCCGAGCTAAGTGGGGACCATGTTGCTACACTATTTTTCTATAAAAAAAATATATCTTTTAAATGGACATGGGAGGTTGAAAGGTGGTGAATGAAGCCACAGAAAGAGAGAGAGCCTCCCATCCCTCCAAATATGCCTGCACATCTTTTTGCTTTGTCTCCCCTTCCCTGCGTTGTCAGCACACGGCTATAGAAATATTTTTGGCAGGCTGCGCGTTGTTTTCATTTTCACAAAAGATGTAAGTGGGGGTGGCAGAGGGGAGGGAGGGGCAGAGGGGGGCAGTTTGTGGGAACGGCGAAGAGATGCCGCCAAGTCGGGCGGATGTTTGAGGAAAGGGTGACGGGGGGGGGGGCGGCGAAAGTGAGGACGGGTGAGGTAAGGAGGGCGAAGAAGAGGTAAGAAGTGGCGAGGTCAACGTGCAAATGAGGCGAGTCGGGCAATGAGGGGCGAGAAATTGGGGTGATGAGGTAAATAAGCGAGAGAATCAATGAGAGCAGGGGTGTCAAACTCATTTTAGATTAAAAAAAATCTACTCCCAAGTGGGCCGGACTGGTGAGATCACGGCACGATTACTTAAAAATAAAGACAACTTCAGATTGTTTTCTTTGTTTAAAAATAGAACAAGCTGAAAATGTACACATCATAATAGTTTTTTTTTAAACTTACATGTTGCGGTTAATAGTATTCTACCTTTATTTGTCGTTATTTATACTTTCTGAATAAGTTACGTGATAATGTTCATCGAGTTGGTGTTCATTTTCAATCTATCTAGGTAAAAAAAAATGATATCAAAATCAAATTATAGGATGTTATTTATGTAGTTTGCTCATTTTCCTCGACTGGTGCACTAACATCATGCGGTTTATTTTTATTTTTTTTTACATATGTTTCATCATCTACAAAGATACAAAGAATTGCTATTGCGACATCTAGTGGACACATTTAGAACAGCAGTTTCTTTCTTTCAAAAGATTTCGGCTCATTTTTATACATAGAAAACTCATCCCGCGGGCCGGATAAAACCTGTTCGCGGGCCGTATATTTGACACCCCTGGTTTACGACATACGTCGCTCCTCCTTTACCCATTCGTTAAAAAGACGGAAGTGGATGTGAACGCCTGCGTGCCGCCAGAAAACTAAAAGAGGAAGAAGAACGCCTACGTGCAATGATTGCTATAATGGCCGAAGCTCCAAAACAACCAAATAAATGAAAAGTTTTGTCTGAGGAGGCAAGAAACAAAAACAGAACCTAAGGACAGTCAAGGATCAACATTGTCCCGGCTTTCACTCGCTGGCTTGAGCTCAATGATGAGAAGGGATTTTCGGCCGATACTGCCTTGGCTCTGTTCCTGCTAAACTAGTCAGTGACTTTTGATGCTCAAACCAAAAATGCTAATGCTAATGTTAGCTATCTGAATTTTGCATGGTAGCAATAAATAGCCACCAGCTTAATAGTTCGCAGTTCCACACTACTTCCTTCGGAAAAAAAACTCTCCCGCCAGTCTTCCTTTCTTAGGACCTGCATCCGCCCCGATTAATTCTTGGTAGTAGCGTCATGTTTGTAGCGCAATCCAAGATAATTTCTTGACAGTGTCTATTTTACGCCATCATAGCCATTAGAGACGTAATATTTGTGCCAATATTACAGCGGACGTCGTGTCAGTCTGACGCTACAAGCTCCAAAACAACCAAAGAAACGAAAAGTTTAGTCTGAGGAGACAAAAAACAAAAACGGAGCCTAAGGACAGTCAAGGATCAACATTGTCCCGGCTTTCACTCGCTGGCGTGAGCTCAATGATGAGGAGGGATTTTTGGCCGATACTGCCTTGGCTCTTTCCTGCTAAACTAGTCAGTTACTTTTGATGCTCAAACCAAAATGCTAATGCTAAGAAGAACGCCTACGTGCAATGATTGCTGTCATGACCGAAGCTCCAAAACAACCAAAGAAACGAAAAGTTTTGTCTGAGGAGACAAAAAACAAAAACGGAGCCTAAAGACAGTCAAGGATCAACATTGTCCCGGCTTTCACTCGCTGGCGTGAGCTCAATGATGAGGAGGGATTTTCGGCCGATACTGCCTTGGCTCTATTCCTGCTAAACTAGTCAGTTACTTTTGATGCTCAAACCAAAAATGCTAATGCTAATGTTAGCTATCTGAATTTTGCATGGTAACAATAAATAGCCACCAGCTTAATAGTTTGCAGTTCCACACTACTTCCTTCGGAAAAAAAACTCTCCCGCCAGTCTTCCTTTCTTAGGACCTGCATCCGCCCCGATTAATTCTTGGTAGTAGCGTCATGTCTCTAGCGCAATCCAAGATAATTTCTTGACAGTGTCTATTTTACGCCATCATAGCCATTAGAGACGTAATATTTGTGCCAATATTACAGCGGACATCGTGTGAGTCTGACGCTACAAGCTCCAAAACAACCAAAGAAACGAAAAGTTTTGTCTGAGGAGACAAAAAACAAAAACGGAGCCTAAGGACAGTCAAGGATCAACATTGTCCCGGCTTTCACTCGCTGGCGTGAGCTCAATGATGAGGAGGGATTTTCGGCCGATACTGCCTTGGCTCTATTCCTGCTAAACTAGTCAGTTACTTTTGATGCTCAAACCAAAAATGCTAATGCTAATGTTAGCTATCGGAATTTTGCATTGTAGCAATAAATAGCCACCAGCTTAATAATTTGCAGTTCCACACTACTTCCTTCGGAAAAAAAACTCTCCCGCCAGTCTTCCTTTCTTAGGACCTGCATCCGGCCCGATTAATTCTTGGTAGTAGCGTCATGTTTGTAGCGCAATCCAAGATAATTTCTTGACAGTGTCTATATTACGCCATCATAGCCATTAGAGACGTAATATTTGTGCCAATTTACAGCGGACATCGTGTCAGTCTGACGCTACAAGCTCCAAAACAACCAAAGAAACGAAAAGTTTTGTCTGAGGAGACAAAAAACAAAAACGGAGCCTAAGGACAGTCAAGGATCAACATTGTCCCGGCTTTCACTCGCTGGCGTGAGCTCAATGATGAGGAGGGATTTTCGGCCGATACTGCCGTGGCTCTATTCCTGCTAAACTAGTCAGTGACTTTTGATGCTCAAACCAAAATGCTAATGCTAAGAAGAACGCAATGATTGCTATCATGACCGAAGCTCCAAAACAACCAAAGAAACGAAAAGTTTTGTCTGAGGAGACAAAAAACAAAAACGGAGCCTAAGGACAGTCAAGGATCAACATTGTCCCGGCTTTCACTCGCTGGCGTGAGCTCAATGATGAGGAGGGATTTTCGGCCGATACTGCCTTGGCTCTTTCCTGCTAAACTAGTCAGTTACTTTTGATGCTCAAACCAAAATGCTAATGCTAAGAAGAACGCCTACGTGCAATGATTGCTGTCATGACCGAAGCTCCAAAACAACCAAAGAAACAAAAAGTTTTGTCTGAGGAGAAAAGAAACAAAAACGGAGCCTAAGGACAGTCAAGGATCAACATTGTCCCGGCTTTCACTCGCTGGCGTGAGCTCAATGATGAGGAGGAATTTTCGGCCGATACTGCCTTGGCTCTATTCCTGCTAAACTAGTCAGTGACTTTTGATGCTCAAACCAAAAATGCTAATGCTAATGTTAGCTATCTGAATTTTGCATGGTAGCAATAAATAGCCACCAGCTTAATAGTTCGCAGTTCCACACTACTTCCTTCGGAAAAAAAACTCTCCCGCCAGTCTTCCTTTCTTAGGACCTGCATCCGCCCCGATTAATTCTTGGTAGTAGCGTCATGTTTGTAGCGCAATCCAAGATCATTTCTTGACAATGTCTATTTTACGCCATCATAGCCATTAGAGACGTAATATTTGTGCCAATATTACAGCGGACATCGTGTCAGTCTGACGCTACAAGCTCCAAAACAACCAAAGAAACGAAAAGTGTTGTCTGAGGAGACAAAAAACAAAAACGGAGCCTAAGGACAGTCAAGGATCAACATTGTCCCGGCTTTCACTCACTGGCGTGAGCTCAATGATGAGGAGGGATTTATGGCCGATACTGCCTTGGCTCTTTCCTGCTAAACTAGTCAGTTACTTTTGATGCTCAAACCAAAATGCTAATGCTAAGAAGAACGCCTACGTGCAATGATTGCTGTCATGACCGAAGCTCCAAAACAACCAAAGAAACGAAAAGTTTTGTCTGAGGAGACAAAAAACAAAAACGGAGCCTAAGGACAGTCAAGGATCAACATTGTCCCGGCTTTCACTCGCTGGCGTGAGCTCAATGATGAGGAGGGATTTTCGGCCGATACTGCCTTGGCTCTGTTCCTGCTAAACTAGTCAGTTACTTTTGATGCTCAAACCAAAAATGCTAATGTTAGCTATCGGAATTTTGCATTGTAGCAATAAATAGCCACCAGCTTAATAATTTGCAGTTCCATACTACTTCCTTCGGAAAAAACTCTCCCGCCAGTCTTCCTTTCTTAGGACCTGCATCCGCCCCGATTAATTCTTGGTAGTAGCGTCATGTTTGTAGCGCAATCCAAGATAATTTCTTGACAGTGTCTATTTTACGCCATCATAGCCATTAGAGACGTAATATTTGTGCCAATATTACAGCGGACATCGTGTCAGTCTGACGCTACAAGCTCCAAAACAACCAAAGAAACGAAAAGTTTTGTCTGAGGAGACAAAAAAGAAAAACGGAGCCTAAGGACAGTCAAGGATCAACATTGTCCCGGCTTTCACTCGCTGGCGTGAGCTCAATGATGAGGAGGGATTTTCGGCCGATACTGCCTTGGCTCTATTCCTGCTAAACTAGTCAGTGACTTTTGATGCTCAAACCAAAAATGCTAATGCTAATGTTAGCTATCGGAATTTTGCATGGTAGCAATAAAGTGTCTATTTTACGCCATCATAGCCATTAGAGACGTAATATTTGTGCCAATATTACAGCGGACATCGTGTCAGCCTGACGCTACAAGCTCCAAAACAACCGAAGAAACGAAAAGTTTTGTCTGAGGAGACAAAAAACAAAAACGGAGCCTAAGGACAGTCAAGGATCAACATTGTCCCGGCTTTCACTCGCTGGCGTGAGCTCAATGATGAGGAGGGATTTTCGGCCGATACTGCCGTGGCTCTATTCCTGCTAAACTAGTCAGTGACTTTTGATGCTCAAACCAAAATGCTAATGCTAAGAAGAACGCAATGATTGCTATCATGACCGAAGCTCCAAAACAACCAAAGAAACGAAAAGTTTTGTCTGAGGAGACAAAAAAACAAAAACGGAGCCTAAGGACAGTCAAGGATCAACATTGTCCCGGCTTTCACTCGCTGGCGTGAGCTCAATGATGAGGAGGGATTTTCGGCCGATACTGCCTTGGCTCTATTCCTGCTAAACTAGTCAGTGACTTTTGATGCTCAAACCAAAAATGCTAATGTTAGCTATCGGAATTTTGCATTGTAGCAATAAATAGCCACCAGCTTAATAATTTGCAGTTCCACACTACTTCCTTCGGAAAAAACTCTCCCGCCAGTCTTCCTTTCTTAGGACCTGCATCCGCCCCGATTAATTCTTGGTAGTAGCGTCATGTTTGTAGCGCAATCCAAGATAATTTCTTGACAGTGTCTATTTTACACCATCATAGCCATTAGAGACGTAATATTTGTGCCAATATTACAGCGGACATCGTGTCACTCTGACGCTACAAACTCCAAAACAACCAAAGAAACGGAAAGTTTTGTCTGAGGAGACAAAAAAACAAAAACGGAGCCTAAGGACAGTCAAGGATCAACATTGTCCCGGCTTTCACTCGCTGGCGTGAGCTCAATGATGAGGAGGAATTTTCGGCCGATACTGCCTTGGCTCTATTCCTGCTAAACTAGTCAGTGACTTTTGATGCTCAAACCAAAATGCTAATGCTAAGAAGAACGCAATGATTGCTATCATGACCGAAGCTCCAAAACAACCGAAGAAACGAAAAGTTTTGTCTGAGGAGACAAAAAACAAAAACGGAGCCTAAGGACAGTCAAGGATCAACATTGTCCCGGCTTTCACTCGCTGGCGTGAGCTCAATGATGAGGAGGGATTTTCGGCCGATACTGCCTTGGCTCTGTTCCTGCTAAACTAGTCAGTGACTTTTGATGCTCAAACCAAAATGCTAATGCTAAGAAGAACGCAATGATTGCTATCATGACCGAAGCTCCAAAACAACCAAAGAAACGAAAAGTTTTGTCTGAGGAGACAAAAAACAAAAACGGAGCCTAAGGACAGTCAAGGATCAACATTGTCCCGGCTTTCACTCGCTGGCGTGAGCTCAATGATGAGGAGGGATTTTCGGCCGATACTGCCTTGGCTCTGTTCCTGCTAAACTAGTCAGTGACTTTTGATGCTCAAACCAAAAATGCTAATGCTAATGTTAGCTATCTGAATTTTGCATGGTAGCAATAAATAGCCACCAGCTTAATAGTTCGCAGTTCCACACTACTTCCTTCGGAAAAAAAACTCTCCCGCCAGTCTTCCTTTCTTAGGACCTGCATCCGGCTTGATTAATTCTTGGTAGTAGCGTCATGTTTGTAGCGCAATCCAAGATAATTTCTTGACAGTGTCTATTTTACGCCATCATAGCCATTAAAGACGTAATATTTGTGCCAATATTACAGCGGACATCATGTCAGTTTGACGCTACATACGCTAGTCCTCATGGGAAAACCTGTTCGCAGGCAAAAGACAGAGAACAAGAGACAGACGAAGACGCGGCCGGCTGAAAAGCGGACCGAAGAGCGAGCAGTGGAAGAGGAAGCAGCTGAAAAGCGACCCGACTTGAGACTGAGTATTGTTTGAAAAAATAAACAAAGTCAAACCTGCTCGACAATGTCCTTCCTTGGTGGTCCTGAGAACCCGCACCAAAGAAACGAAAAGTTTTGTCTGAGGAGACAAAAAAGAAAAACGGAGCAATAAATAGCATGTTTGTAGCACAAGATCGTTTCTTGACAATGTCTTTTTAACGCCATCATAGCCATTAGAGACGTAATATTTGTGCTAATATTACAGCGGACATCATGTCAGTTTGATGCTACATGCGCTAGTCCTCATGGAAAAACCTGTTCGCGGGCCTGATCCGGCCTGCGGGCCGTACGTTTGACACCCCTGAATAAGAGGGATGGCGCGGGCGGGGGTGGAGGTGGAGGCGGAGCCTACCACTACAAACCAGCCCCGCTTTTAACCTAAACAGCGGGAGGAAGCTGTAAATCAGCCTAATGTGGCCAAGCTGTAATTCAGACCAGCAGGTCGCGGGGGAGACATGGCGGGAGTTTACAAAACGCAGCGGCAGGAGCTTTAATCAGCGCACCGATCCCAAGATACCGTCCCCTCCCCCTGCCCACCAATCACCGCGCTTCCTGTCAGTCACACACCACTGAGTCGCACCAATGACGGCCGGCCGAGGTTCCCGAAACCGAGCGGCTGCGTTTTGGGCTGCTGCCAACAGCGGTATTACTCATCCCGACCGGAGAGGCGGAATGGGCCTGTAATTCAGAACATGGAGGCACAAATGTGATAGATTTGTCAAAAGGTTGGACATAAAAGAGCGCCGGATCGTGTTCTACAACGGCTCATCAGAAACACATGGCGGCGAGATGAAAGCCTCCAGCCACTTTATGAGGAAACTGTGAAAAAAGTCCAACTAACAACTGTGCCTAATCATCTAAATGTGTCATTAGAGTTCTCATTTATCACCTGCTTTAGCTTTATTGCGGCCATTATAGTGGTTAATAAAATGTACAGTATTTTTCCGGACTATAGTAAGCACAGGGATATAAGCTGCACCCACTAAATTTTAGAAGAAAAACATATTTTTACATGTATTGTAACTAGGGATGTCCGATAATGGCTTTTTTGCCGATATCCGATATTGCGATATTGTCCAACTCTTAATTACCGATACCGATACCGATATATACAGTCGTGGAATAACACATCATTATGCCTAATTTGGACAACCAGGTATGGTGAAGATAAGGTCCTTTTTTTTTTAATTAATAAAATTAAATAAGATAAATAAATTAAAAACATTTTCTTGAAATAAAAAAGAAAGTAAATCAATATAAAAACAGTTACATAGAAACTAGTAATTAATGAAAATGAGTAAAATTAACTGTTAAAGGTTAGTACTATTAGTGGACCAGCAGTCTGCACAATCATGTGTGCTTACGGACTGTATCCCTTGCAGACTGTATTGATATATATTGATATATAATGTAGGAACCAGAATATTAATAAGAGAAAGAAACAACCCTTTTGTGTGAATGAGTGTAAATGGGGGAGGGAGGTTTTTTGGGTTGGTGCACTAATTGTAAGTGTATCTTGTGTTTTTTATGTTGATTTAATTTTTAAAAAATAAAAAAAATAAAATAAAAAAAACGATATCGCTAATAAAAAAACCGATACCGATAATTTCCGATATTACATTTTAAAGCATTTATCGGCCGATAATATCGGCCACATGTAACACGTGGCTTGGCATTGTCTTGCTGAAATAAGCAGGGGCGTCCATGATAACGTTGCTTGGATGGCAACGTACAGTATGTTGCTCCAAAACCTGTATGTACCTTCACAGATGTGTAAGTTACCCATGCCTTGAGCACTAATACACCCCCATACCATCACAGATGCTGGCTTTTCAACTTTGCGCCTATAACAATCCGGATGGTTCTTTTCCTCTTTGGTCCGGAGGACACGACGTCCACAGTTTCCCAAAACAATTTGGAAATGGGGACTCGTCAGACCACAGAACATTTTTCCACTTTGCATCAGTCCATCTTAGATGAGCTCGGGCCCAGGCAAAACCGGCAGCGTTTCTGGGTGTTGTTGATAAAAAATTGTTTTCGCTTTGCATAGTAGAGTTGTAACTTGCACTTACAGATGTAGCGGCCAACTGTAGTTACTGACAGTGGTTTTCTGAAGCTTGATGTACAGCTTAAGTCAGGGGTGTACAAAGTGCGGCCCGGGGGCCATTTGCGGCCCTCAGCTAATTGTTTACCGGCCCGCCACACATTCTGGAAATACTATTGTAAAAATAAAAAAGAACATTAAAAAATGTGGAATGAGGTGAAATCTAACGAGAAAAAGTTGCAATGTGGACACAAAAGCTGCCATGTTTTTTTTCTTTTGTCTTTCTTCATTTTTCTTTATTGCCATTGCTCAAAAAAAAAAAAAAAAGACAAAAAAATCCATGTTATAATGAATTATTTTCAGGGCTCCAATTACTTCAAATATTTCACTTTAAAATGTTTTATGTGGTAAATATTGCATATATTGTGTAGTAGCCATATAAAAACATCAAAGTTTTCTTTGACAAAAGCGCATAAAACAAACAAAATAATAGTTCCAGCATAAAATGGACAGATATATCTGAAGTTGATCTCGTAACTTAAGTGTTGAAAGTAAAAGAAAAACCTAATAAAAATGTATCACTTTATGAGTGGGCACCTTTTGGATCCCAAATATATTTAGTGATTTTTTATTTATCTTTTCACTGTGATTACTCAAAAATATGAAAGAATTAAAATCAATGGTGTCCTGCATTATTGATCTTTTAGGGCTCTAATTACTAAATACTGCATATTTCAGTTGTACTATAAAAAAAACTAAGTTGTTTTTGACAGAAAAGCCATAAAACATTTTTTTAATTTGTATTACTTTATATCAACTTGAAGTTGATATAGAGATTTACTGTAAGTGTTAAATAATTAAAAAATAATAATAATCTGACTTATTTTTAACATTTTAATGACTGAGACCCTTTATGGTCCCCGGGACCCCTAAAGGTAAAATAAATTTTAAAAAATGCATGTATTTTGTTATGGTTTGAAAAATGAAAAATATCAAAATGGCCCCCACATGCTTTAGTTTTTCCGTGTGCGGCCCTCAGTGGAAAAAGTTTGGACACCCCTGGCTTAAGTTGTTCAACAGTCCGGGGGTCTCCGTTGTGATATTTTAGGCTTCATAATGCGCCACACATTTTCAATGGGAGACAGATCTGGGGCCGTACTTATCAAGCTTCTTAGAATTACTCCTAAGAAGTCTGCTAAGAGTTGACTTAAGAGTAAATAAATTCTTGGCTGAAAGCTGCACTTAAAAGTTAGTTATCAAGCGTCTTACTCACACTTTCAGCGAAGTGTAGGACTGAATCTTAAGTGTCACACTCAGAGCTGAATTACGACATTACTATGTGCCGTAAACGCAATTTTAGGTGACGTCATTTCTGTGTCCATAGAAATGACCAATCACGGAAGGGAATCCGTTGTCTAAGAATAAAGAAATATCTTGGAAATATTTAAGTGGACAATGGGAGTGTATATTTTGACAATAAACTACAAAATAATACATAACAAACTAGTCCCCGCCGGCACTCACGCTACCGCTCCCTCTCTTCTCTCGCCCACACACCCACTGACGTCACTCACCTCACGGCCACACACATACGCTACTGTCATAACATTTTCTTTCCAATTCATTAATTAGGCAACTAATTTGAAACTGGTGTGGGTGGCTCTATATATACTAGCCCACTGCAGACACATGCAGAAATCAACAAGGAATCGAAAAGTATTAAATCTGTGACAAAAATAATATCCGCTCTGTCTAAACGATACCGTTTGATCAGCTGCTCGTCATCAAAAAAAACAACAACATTGTTCCGTTCCCTGAACGTCCGCGCACGTCTCTCTCGCCTCAGTGCCACCCCCTGCTGGCAACTCCTAACCACTTAAGACACCTCTGAAGGTCTCTTAAATATCGTGGAGAGTAGGAGTGATTCTTAGACTTAAGAACGTTGATAAAAAGCTTTTATTCTTAAGTTTGAGAGTAGGACTAAATTTCGCAAATTCTCAGGACTTAAGTGTAAAATGGCACTCTAAGAAGCTTGATAAGTACGGCCCCTGGACTACAGGCAGGCCAGTCTAGTACTCGCACTCTTTTACTATGAAGCCACGCTGTTGTAACACGTGGCTTGGCATTGTCTTGCTGAAATAAGCAGGGGCGTCCATGGATGGCAACATATGTTGCTCCAAAACCTGTATGTGCATTAATGGTGCCTTCACAGACGTGTAAGTTACCCATGTCTTGGACACTAATACACCCCCATACCATCTCAGATGCTGGCTTTTCAACTTTGCGCCTAGGGAAGTTGAGCGCTGTCCCTACCAGCCTCTCTCTCTCTCGACAACAACGGCCCCGACGACACAAGGGTGCAGATGTTTAGTGTCCTGCTGTGCCAGCCTCTGATACACAACCTCATTGAGTGTGAGACACTTGGGACCACAGCGTGGCACACAAAGCCGCCACTCACTGGAAGGTAGGAATCAGGCATCCTTATGAAATGCGCACAAAAGCTTTCAAGGGCTATTACAGTGCGGGCATGGACACATTTTAACACTCCGCCTTTTGTTTAAAGCACACTTATTTGTGGGTGACAGGATCCTAACAATTCTGCGAATAATGCTCGTTTGTGCGGATGACTGCACCGTCAGTCCTCCCTTTTGTTGCCTTCAACATTGTTCCAGTCACCATTTACCTTTTTCTCGCCACAATCATTTGTTTGCTAGATACGTTGATAGCGGACGGCAGAAAAGAACATTAGAACGGTAGTTTCCGTCAGTTTCGTCTCGAAGGAGGGCTTTGTTGGCGTCTGTGCAGAGCAGATAGTTGCAGTGCCAGTCGGTAAAAGTCCCCAAAAAAAAAAAAAAAAAAAAAAAAAAGGCCATTTCGTTTCACGCATGAACAAAATTGGCCAATGTAATCCTAAATTCACCCTGCCAGGCCGTGACTTTGATTATGGCGCTCATTTGGAATGTTCTCTTCCTCCTGCCTATGCCTGCACTGCAAAAAGTCAGTGTTCAAAAACAAGACCAAAAAAAATACAAAAATGAGGGGTATTTTATTTGAACCAAGCAAAATTATCTGCCAATAGAACAAGAAAGTTCGGCTTGTCAAGACTTTCCAAAACAAGTCAAATTAGCTAACTTCAATGAACCCAAAAAATACCTTAAAATAAGAATATTCTCACTAATAACAAGTGCACTTTTTTTGGTCGAAAAAAAAGAGACCTTTTTGCTCAATATGTGGAAAAATATTCTTACATGAAGTAAATGCTAGTGCCATTGGGGTGTCCGAAGCAGGGCCGGCCCGTGGCATAGGCCGTATAGGCCAGGGGTGTCAAACGTACGGCCCGTGGGCCGGATCAGGCCCGCGGACAGGTTTTATCCGGCCCGCGGGATGAGTTTGCTAAGTATAAAAATGAACCAAAATTTTTGAATGAAACTGCTGTTCTAAATGTGTCCACTAGATGTCACAATAGCAATTATTTGCATCTTTGTAGATTATGCTACATATGTAAAAAAATAAAATAAACCACATGATGTTAGTGCACCAGTTAAGGAAAATGAGCAAACTTGCATGAATGACATCCTGTAATTTGATTTTGATATAATTTTTTTATCGTAATAGATGGAAAATTAACACCAATGAGTTGACTGATGAACATTGTCACATAATGTATTCAGAAAATATAAATAACGACAAATAAAGATAGAATACTATTAACCGCAACATGTAAGTGTAAAAAAAAAAAAAACAACATTATGATTTGTACATTTTCAGAATTTTCTTGTTCTATTTTTAAACAAAGAAAACAATCTGAATTTGTCTTTATTTTTAAGTTATCGTGCCGTGATTTTACCTGTCCGGCCCACCTGGGAGTAGATTTTTCTCCATGTGGCCCCCGATCTAAAATGAGTTTGACACCCCTGGTATAGGCAAATGCTGAGGGCGCCGTCCATCAGGGGGCGCCACGCCAGTGCCACAAACGTTGAAGGAACAAAAAAACAAAAAAAAGTTGGTACTATTATTTCTAAATACATCAAATAATCCCACGTTAATTAAGATGCAAAGTAAAGCCTATTTAATAGAACTATTATTTGTTACAACATTACGCGCCCTCTCCCTTCCCGTATCATGACTCTTTTTGGACGTCACCACATAAAAAAAATCAACACAAGATGTCAAAACGGCCAAAACTGTCAGGTGCCCAGGGAAGAAAAAATAGAAAAGAAGAGGAGGAGAAACGATAAAAAGACAGAGGTAGCAGGTAGGTAACGTTAGCCTACATGAAATTATTTGTCTGTTACAGAATGTGATAGTAACCTGGCTTTTTAGCATTAAGCTAATGTTACATGATTCGGCAATTGCTAATCAATAAATAGCTAGTTCTGTTTTAACGTCGGGTTAATATTGTGGAGGGGGCTAAATTGTTATGGAAAATAATAATGTAATGTTAGGTAATTACAGTACTCCCTGGTGTACAGTAATTTGTAAGTCATTCTAGTTAATGCAATATTAAAAAGCACAAATAGAGAACTCTGTAGGATCTCCTTTTTTTGTAATATAGTTGTTAAAGTCATACTGGTTTGATATCTTGTTTTGTGCAGTGCCTTATTTATATTGTATTTTTAATTTATTTTATGCAACTCGTTGACACGTTTTATTTTGTGTTTATGTATGTAAAAAATATTGTATTTCATATATTCATTTTTTGTATTCATTTATTCATCCATATTTTTTTTAATCTTGTTAACTATTCTGATTGTTAATTTGCTTTCTTTAAGTAAAAAAAAAGGTAAAAGACAAAGCTATTCGGTTTCTTGTGAGTATATACACTTCACTGCCGATGTGGGGGGGCGCCACCTAAAATCTTGCCTAGGGCGCCAGATTGGTTAGGGCCGGGCCTGGTCCAAAGTGCCGCCCGGGGGCCATTTGCGGCCCGCAGCTAATTGTTTACCGGCCCGCCAGACATTCTGCAAAAATTGCAAAATTGATAATATTGCAAAAATTTAAAAAAAACATTTAAAAAAAGTGGAATGAGGTGAAATCTAACAAGAAAAAGTTGCAATGTTGACACAAAAGTTTTTTGTCTTTTGTCTTTGTTTATTTTTCTTTTTTTTTGCCATTGCTAAAAAAAAAATTAAAAAAAAAGACTAAAAATCTATGTTATAATGAATTATTACTTAAAAAATATCACTTTAAAATGTTTTATGTGGAAAAAATATTGCATAGTTGCCATAAAGAAACATCAAAGTTTTATTTGACAAAAGAGCATAAAACAAACAAAATAATAGTTCAAACGTAAAATCGACAGATATATCTCAAGTTGATCTCGTAATTTAAGTGTTCAAAATAAAAAAAAACTAATAAAAATGTATCACTTTATGAGTGGGGGACCTTTTGGATCCCATATATATTTAGTAGGATTTTATTTATTTTATTTCCACTGTGATTACTCAAAAATATGAAATAATTAAAATCAATGGTGTCCTGCATTGTTGATCTTTTAAGGCTCTAATACTAAATACTGCATATTTCAGTTTTACTATAAAAAACAAAGTTGTCTTTGACAGAAAAGCCATAAAACCTTTTTTTTTTTTTTTACTTTATATCAACCTGAAGTTGATATAGAGATTTACTGTAAGCGTTAAATAAAAAAATAAAAAAATAATTTGACTTATTTTTAACATTTTAATGACTGAGACCCTTTATGGTCCCCGGTAGCCCTAAAGGTTAAAAAAAAAAAAATCCATATATTTTGTTAAGGTTTGAAAATGAATAATATCAAAATGGCCCCCGCATGCTTAAATTTTTCCGTGTGCGGCCCTCGGTGGAAAAAGTTTGGACACCCCTGCACTAGGCATTACATTTCTTGAAACCAGCAAACTTACACTAAAAACTAGTTTATGGTTCTTAATGGAAAGGCAACAAGGCAAGCGCTTGTTACTCTCGGGGTCTCCTAGCCGCTCAGGCAAATCATATGGTCTAAAAATGCAATTTTCCATCGACAACATGACATCATCGCGCCAAGTGCGTGCTCTTTCAGTCAATTAGTGCGCATATATACAGCCCGGCCCCCCCGGCCAAAACATTTTTAATTGTAATTTTGAATAATTCATCTGAATGTGCATGAACTATTTCTGTTCAAAATTGTTAGAAATGTCACATGTTAAATGTTTAAATATTAACTGTCAGTTTACTGTACTGTGCCAACTGTACTACTATATGAGTACGTATTTTCTAATGTTTCATTGAAAATAAAACAGCAAAGTCCATTTGGCTGTTATCTGTTTTAATTATGAGACAAAATTGTGTCAGTCATGATTTTTTTTCATGCTTGAAATAAGAAATTATTACTTTAAAAAAGTAGTTTTATACTTGTGAGTGTTGATGACACAGCTTTGCAACAGTTGATATTCTAGTTTCAAGCATGTTTTACTCAATATAGGTCATCAAATCTCAGCAACAAGCTGTAATATCTTACTGAGATCATTTAGCACCAAAACACTTAAAACAAGTAAAACACCTCTAACATAAAATCTGCTTAGTGAGAGGAATTATTTTATCAGACAGAAAATAAGCAAATATCACCCTTATTTGAGATATTTCATCTTACTTAGATTTCAGTTATCGCAGTGTGCTCCACCCGCACTAGCACCAACATGGCCGTCTTTCTGCGAGGCAGCTGGAAAACACGATCGGACTCGTGCTTCGTTTTGTGCGGAATACGGACCCGTATTTGGTAACCCGAGTTTAAATGAACGTCAAAAGCCTAACATGATGCAGGAGTATCATGTGGTTTGTCTTAGCCAATAAGGGAAGAGAGAAAATATTGTTTTATGCTTCAATGGGTTGTACGGTATACCGGTATTAGTATAGTACCGCGATACTAATGAATCATATTCGGTACTATACCGCCTCTAAAAAGTACCGGTTCACCACCCCCCCGCGCCCCCATCGTGGTCACGCCGTGACATTGCTGGCGTCACGAGCAAAGGAGCATGTTCGGCAGCGCAATATCACAGAGTACTTACAAGCAGACACAGTGTGTAGACAGAAAAGGGAGAACGGACGCATTTTGGCTTAAAAACTAACGATAAAGGTGAAGTTATAACACTGAAACACCCTCAGGAAGAGGTGCTTTAAGACATGGCTAACTAGCTAGCGGCTAAAGTCCAGCCGCAGTCTGCAGTGTTTTAGTTTCTTCTAAATCACTAATCCTCGCCTCCATGGCGACAAATAAAGTATGTTTCTTACAAGTATCATCCCTGCAGGACGAGGAATAGCTAAACATGCTTCACTACACACCGTAGCTCACCGGCGTCACAATGTAAACAAACACCATTGGTGGATCTACACCTAACATCCACTGTAATGATACCAAGTACAGTAGCGTATCTAGTCGATATTACTATAATTACGTCGATATTTTTTGGCATTACAACATCTTCTTTCATTTTTTTTAAATTTATGTTATGTTTATAAACTCAGGAAATATGTCCCTGGACACATGAGGACTTTGAATATGACCAATGTATGATCCTGTAACGACTCGGTATCGGATTGATACCCAAATTTGTGGTATCATCCAAAACTAATGTAAAGTATCAAACAACAGAAGAATAAATGATTATTAAATTTTAACAGAAATGTTGATGTAACATGTTAAAAGAGAAAGTAAGCAGATATTAACAGTAAATGAACAAGTAGATTAATTCATTTTCTACCACTTGTCCTTAATAATGTTGACAAAATAATAGAATGGAAAATGACACAATATGTTACTGCATATGTCAGAGAGATGATCTTTGACTAGCTTTTTTGCAGTATTTCTTTAAAAACAGCAGAGCGCTCCTGTAACCAAAATCAATTAATTCTTAAAATGAGTTGAACACCCCCTTTTGTAGAGTGTTACTTAGTGCAGTGTTTTTCAACCACTGTGCCGCGGCACACTAGTGTGCCGTGAGATACAGTCTGGTGTGCCGTGGGAGATGATCTAATTTCACCTATTTGGGTTAAAAATATTTTATGCAAACCAGTAATTATAGTCTGCAAATGATGTGTTGTTGTTGAGCGTCGGTGCTGTCTAGAGCTCGGTAGAGTAACCGTGTAATACTCTTCCATATCAGTAGGTGGCAGCCGGTAGCTAATTGCGTTGTAGATGTCGGGAACAGCGGGAGGCAGCGTGCAGGTAAAAAGGTGTCTAATGCTTAAACGAAAAATAAACAAAAGGTGAGTGCCCCTAAGAAAAGGCATTGAAGCTTAGGGAAGGCTATGCAGAACAAAATTAAAACTGAACTGGCTACAAAGTAAACAAAAACAGAATGCTGGACGACAGCAAAGACTTACTGTGGAGTAAAGATAATGTACATCTCAACATGACATGACAATCAACAATGTCCCCACAAAGAAGGATAAAAACAACTGAAATATTCTTGATTGCTAAAACATGGTAAATGCGGGAAATATCGCTCCAAGGAAGACATGAAACTGCTACAGGAAAATACCAAAAAAACAGAAAAAGTCACCAAAATAGGAGCGCAAGACAAGAACTAAAACACTACACTCAGGAAAACACCCAAAAACTCAAAAAGTCACGGCGTGATGTGACAGGTCGTGACAGTACACCTAATTTGAGACAAGAGCTATAGTGATGCATGCTTGGTTATGGTTTAAAGTCATAACCAACAATTGCGACAACGACTTTTTACTGTCAACTGAGTTTAGTTTTTTAATGATTTCCGCTGGTGGTGTGCCTCCGCATTTTTTCAACGCAAAAAATGTGCCTCGGCTCAAAAAAGGTTGAAAAACACTGACTTAGTGTACACTCGGACAGTGTTTTTCAACCTTTTTTGAGGCGGGGCACATTTTTTTCATTAAAAAATCCGGAGGCACACCACCAGCGGAAAACGTTACAAAATGAAACTCCACCAGGTCATCGTGCCTTATTTTGAATTTGTTGGTGTTTTCTTGTGTGTACAGTTTAGTTCTTGTCTTGCGCTGTTATTTTGGTGGCCCTTCCTGTTTTGTTGAAGATTTTCCTGTAGCAGTTTCATGTCTTCCTTTGAGCGCTATTCCCCGCACCTGCTATTTAAGTTGTTGCTATCCTTAATTGTGGGGACATTGTTGATTGCCAAGTCGTGTACGGATGTACTTTGTGGACGCCGTCTGCTGCTCCACACGCTGCAAGTTTTTGCTGTCGTCCAGCATTCTGTTTTTTGTTAACGTTGTAGCCATTTCACTTTTACTTTCGTTCTGCATAGCCGTCCCTATGCTTCAATGCCTTTTCCTTTCCCTTTTGTTCATTGGTTTGCTTTTTACCTTTTGCATATTGGGTTCAAGACAAACCGTCCTCGTCTCACCCGACACATTCCGACTTTTTACAAAGCAATTAACTACCTGGACGTGGAGTACGACACGGTTACCCTGCCGAGCTCTACACAGCACAGACACTAACATTATTTGCAGATCCTAATTATTGATTTGCAAAGAAATATTTTTGGGACCAATTAGGTGAAGTTGCATCATTTCCACAGTGGTTGAAAAACACTGCCCTAGGACACGTCGATTCAATTTTTATTCAAAATGTCTGTGTTGCTATCAAGTAAACCACAACAGCCCGAATGGCGAAGAAGTGATGCTGGAGTCTAAAACTAAATGGGAGCTTGTGTTTATTATTTGATAAAGGCTCGCTCGTAACCCCAGCACATGTTGCGCAATCGTCCTGGCACGGCTTGGGCTTGGGCGGCGTGCCACTTTAAATTAGTCGCTGGCGGAGAGAGGGCCTGCCCTGTCTTTTGCAAAAACGCATTAGTACGCCACTCCGAGCCTCGTACAGCCTAAGGTTAAACACAAATGATATCATTTCTGTCAGCCAATCAAATCACGCTGACCCCCCAAACCCCCCCTCCCCTCCCGACTGGCCGGATGAGTCAAAGGCATGATGAAATACGACATGTCACAAAAAGCTCTGATCCTAATCGGCTCCGACGCGCGATCTGATGGCCGTGACCCCCTGACCTCGTCCGACATGTGAGAAGAAGACGGAAAGAATGCATAAAAGAGAAATGGAAAATATACAATTAGACTTTTTTTTTTTAGCTGCAGAGAGCTCACTTTGTAATCAACAGGGCCAATGAATGAGGCCATCTGCATACATGAGCACTTCCCTTTAATTATTCCACCATTTCTTCTATGAAAACATTCACCCCCCCGCCCCCTCCCCACCCCTCCGAGGCTGCATCATCGCCTCACATGGCCGCGGTCACTTTTTTGCCAGATAGCGGCTGGATTCTATTTCCTGCAGCCAGCATGCAAGGTAGATGTGCAGCATGTAGAATGAGAGTGAAGCTATGGAGTGGGTGTAAGCGGATGCCTCGTAGCCTTTGTCACCCTCCTGCCCGGACAGCCTTTGTGGTGTCTTGATAGCCTCTGACATGATAGCGTGGCACAAGATCAGCTCTGGCTTTAATTAAGCCCGAGTTGACAGAGTTGAGATGGATGGCGGAGTGGAGTCATGTAAACCAGAGCTCTAGGAACACTATAAACACCACCATTCATAAACAAACACAGTGAGCTTCTTTCGGGTGAGTCCTTTGCAAGGCGGAATAACCAGTGCTGTTTTTGTGGCTCTACCGGGGAAAATACTGGTCAAAGATCCTCTATATCAGTGGTCCCCAACCTTTTTGTACTTGCGGACCGGTCAACACTTGAACATTTGTCCCACAGACCGGGGTAGGGGGGAAATGGAGGGGTAGTAAATTTTTGTTTGTTTTGTTTTTGTTTTTTTGTCATAAAGAAATACAATCATGTGTGCTTATGGACTGTATCCCTGCATGCTGTATTGATTTATATTGATATATAACGTATTTATTGTGTTTTTTATGTTGATTTAATTTTAAAAAAAAAGAAAAAGTTTTATTTATTTTTTTTATTTTTTTTTTTTCAATTTCTTGTGCGGCCGCGGACCACGGACCGGTACCAGTCCGCGGCCCGGTGGTTGGGGACCACTGCTCTATATCAGTGGTCCCCAACCTTTTTGTACTTGCGGACCGGTCAACACTTGAAAATTTGTCCCACAGACCGGGGTGGGGGGGAATGGGGGGGTAGTAAATTTTTTTTTGTTTTGTTTTTGTTTTTTTGTCATAAAGAAATACAATCATGTGTGCTTACGGACTGTATCCCTGCATACTGTATTGATTTATATTGATATATAACGTATTTATTGTGTTTTTTATGTTGATTTAATTATTTTTTTTTTTTTTTAAGTTTTTTTTTTTTTAAGTTTTTTTTGTTTGTTTTTTTTTTGTTTTTTTTCAATTTCTTGTGCGGCCGCGGACCACGGACCGGTACCAGTCCGCGGCCCTGTGGTTGGGGACCACTGCTCTATATCAGTGGTCCCCAACCTTTTTGTAGCTGCGGACCGGTCAACGCTTGAAAATTTAATATAATTTAATTTTTTTTTTTTAAATTTTTTTTTTTACATAAATAAATCCAATCATGTGTGCTTACGGACTGTATCCCTGCAGGCTGTATTGATCTATATTGATATAGAATGTATATATTGTGTTTATTGTGTTTTTTATGTTGATTTCATAAAACATTTTATTTTATTTTATTTTTTTATTTATTTATTTATTTTTTTTAATTCTTGTCCACGGACCGGTACCGGTCCGCGGTCCGGTGGTTGGGGACCACTGCTCTATATGACAGGAGCGATCTGGTGTTTTTAAGGATTGACTGCAAAAATACTCGTCAAAGATCCTCAATCAGACCACTGCTGTTTTGATTGACAATACAAGACAAAGATCCTCTCTATGAGACAGGATCACTATGCTGTTTTATGCAAAAATGCTAGTGAAAGATCCTTTATATGACAGGATCACTCTAGTGTTTAATGTAAAAATACTAGTCAAATATTCAATATTCTCTATATCAGTGGTCCCCAACCTTTTTGTAACTGCAGACCGGTCAACGCTTGAAAATTTGTCCCACAGACCGGGGTGGGGGGGAATGGGGGGGTAGTAAATTTTTTTTTGTTTTGTTTTGTTTTTTTGTCATAAAGAAATACAATCATGTGTGCTTACGGACTGTATCCCTGCATACTGTATTGATTTATATTGATATATAACGTATTTATTGTGTTTTTTATGTTGATTTAATTTAAAAAAAAAAAAAAAAAGTTTTTTTTGTTTGTTTTTTTATGTTTTTTTTCAATTTCTTGTGCGGCCGCGGACCACGCGGACCACGGACCGGTACCGGTCCACGGCCCGGTGGTTGGGGACCACTGCTCTATATCAGTGGTCCCCAACCTTTTTGTAGCTGCGGACCGGTCAACGCTTGAAAATTTGTCCCACGGACATAAATAAATCCAATCATGTGTGCTTACGGACTGTATCCCTGCAGGCTGTATTGATCTATATTGATATAGAATGTATATATTGTGTTTTTTATGTTGATTTCATAAAAATTTTCCTTTTTTTTTTTTTTTTAATTCTTGTGCGGCCCGGTACCAATCGGTGGTTGGGGACCACTGCTCTATATGACAGGAGCGATCTGGTGTTTTTAAGGATTGACTGCAAAAATACTCGTCAAAGATCCTCAATCAGACCACTGCTGTTTTGATTGACAATACAAGACAAAGATCCTCTCTATGAGACAGGATCACTATGCTGTTTTATGCAAAAATACTAGTGAAAGATCCTTTATATGACAGGATCACTCTAGTGTTTAATGTAAAAATACTAGTCAAATATTCAATGTTCTCTATATCAGTGGTCCCCAACCTTTTTGTAACTGCGGACCGGTCAACGCTTGAAAATTTGTCCCAAGGACCGGGGGGCGGGGGGGGTTTGCTATTTTTTAATTTTTTTGTCATAAAAAAATACAATCATGTGTGCTTACGGACTGTATCCCTGCAGACTGTATTGATCTATATTGATATATATAATGTAGGAACCAGAAATTAAAAAAAAAAAAAATATATATATATATATATATATATTTTTTTTTTTTTTACATAAATAAATCCAATCATGTGTGCTTACGGACTGTATCCCTGCAGGCTGTATTGATCTATATTGATATAGAATGTATATATTGTGTTTTTTATGTTGATTTCATAAAACATTTTATTTTATTTTATTTATTTATTTATTTATTTATTTTTTTTAATTCTTGTCCACGGACCGGTACCGGTCCGCGGTCCGGTGGTTGGGGACCACTGCTCTATATGACAGGAGTGATCTGGTGTTTTTAAGGATTGACTGCAAAAATACTCGTCAAAGATCCTCAATCAGACCACTGCTGTTTTGATTGACAATACAAGACAAAGATCCTCTCTATGAGACAGGATCACTATGCTGTTTTATGCAAAAACGCTAGTGAAAGATCCTTTATATGACAGGATCACTCTAGTGTTTAATGTAAAAATACTAGTCAAATATTCAATGTTCTCTATATCAGTGGTCCCCAACCTTTTTGTAACTGCGGACCGGTCAACGCTTGAAAATTTGTCCCAAGGACCGGGGGGGGGGGGGGGGGTTTGCTATTTTTTGATTTTTTTGTCATAAAAAAATACAATCATGTGTGCCTACGGACTGTATCCCTGCAGACTGTATTGATCTATATTGATATATATAATGTAGGAACCAGAAATTAAAAAATATATATATATATATATATATATATATATATTTTTTTTTTTACATAAATAAATCCAATCATGTGTGCTTACGGACTGTATCCCTGCAGGCTGTATTGATATAGAATGTATATATTGTGTTTTTTATGTTGATTTCATAAAATTTTATTTTATTTTATTTTATTTTTTTTTAAATTCTTGTGCGGCCCGGTACCAATCGGTCCGCGGACCAACCGGTGGTTGGGGGACCACTGCTCTATATGACAGGAGCCATCTGGTGTTTTTAAGGATTGACTGCAAAAATACTCGTCAAAGATCCTCAATCAGACCACTGCTGTTTTGATTGACAATACAAGACAAAGATCCTCTCTATGAGACAGGATCACTATGCTGTTTTATGCAAAAATACTAGTGAAAGATCCTTTATATGACAGGATCACTCTAGTGTTTAATGCAAAAATACTAGTCAAATATTCAATATTCTCTATATCAGTGGTCCCCAACCTTTTTGTAACTGCGGACCGGTCAACGCTTGAAAATTTGTCCCAAGGACCGGGGAGGGGGGGAGGGGTTTGCTATTTTTTTTTTTTTTTTTGGCATAAAAAAATACAATCATGTGTGCTTACGGACTGTATCCCTGCAGACTGTATTGATCTATATTGATATATATAATGTAGGAACCAGAAATTAAAAAAAAATAAAAAATAAAATATTTATATATATATATATATATATATATATATATATATATATATATATATATATTATTTTATTAAATTTCTTGTGCGGCCCGGTACCAATCGATCCATGGACCGGTACCCAATGGTCCCCAACCCGGTGGTTGGGGACCATTGCTCTATATGACAGGAGCGATCTGGTGTTTTTAAGGATTGACTGCAAAAATATCCTGACAGGATCACTCTAGTGTTTAATGCAAAAATACTAGTCAAAGATCCTCCAAATGACAGGAGCGATCTAGTGTTTTCAAGGATTGACTGCAAAAATACTTGTCAAAGATCCTCAATCAGACAGGATCACTGCTGTTTTAAGTGACAAAGCAAGACAAAGATCCTCTCTGAGACCGGATCACTATGCTGTTTTATGCAAAAATACTAGTGAAATATCCTTTATATGACAGGATCCCTCTATTGTTAAATGCAAAAATACTTGACAAAGAGCCTCAATAAGACAGGATCACTGCTGTTTTAAGTGACAATACAAGACAAAGATCCTCTGTATGAGACAGGATCACTCTGCGGTTTTATGCAAAAATACTAGTGAAAAATATGTTATATGACAGGATCACTCTAGTGTTTAATGCAAAAATAGTAGTCTAAGATCCTCTACATGTCACGAGCGATCTGGTGTTTTCAAGGATTGACTGCAAAAATACTTGTCAAAGATCCTCAATCAGACAGGATCACTGCTGTTTTAAGTGAGAATACAAGACAAAGATCCTCTGTATGAGACAGGACCACTCTGCTGTTTTATGCAAAAAATCTAGTGAAAGATCATACGACAAGATCACTCAAGTGTTTAATGCAAAAATACTAGTCAAAGATCCTCTGTATGACAGGAGCGATCTGGTGTTTTCAAGGATTCGCTGCAAAAATACTCGTCAAAGATCCTCAATTAAGACAGGATTACTGCTGTTTTAATTGACAATACAAGACAAAGATCCTCTCTATGAGACATGATCACTCTGCTGTTTTATGCAAAAATACTAGTGAAATATCCTTTATATGACAGGATCACTCTAGTGTTTAATGCAAAAATACTTGACAAAGAGCCTCAATCAGACAGGATCACAAAGATCCTCAATCAGACAGGATCACTGCTGTTTTAAGTGAGAATACAAGACAAAGATCCTCTCTATGAGACAGGATCACTCTGCTGTTTTATGCAAAAAATCTAGTGAAAGATCATATGACAGGATCACTCTAGTGTTGAATGCAAAAATACTAGTCAAAGATCCTCTGTATGACAGGAGCGATCTGGTGTTTTCAAGGATTGACTGGAAAAATACTCGTCAAAGATCCTCAATCAGACCACTGCTGTTTTGATTGACAATACAAGACAAAGATCCTCTCTATGAGACAGGATCACTATGCTGTTTTATGCAAAAATACTAGTGAAAGATCCTTTATATGACAGGATCACTCTAGTGTTTAATGCAAAAAATACTTGTCAAAGAGCCTCAATAAGACAGGATTACTGCTGTTTTAATTGACTATACAAGACAAAGATCCTCTCTATGAGGCAGGATAACTGCGGTTTTATGCAAAAATACTAGTGAAAGATCCTTTTTATGACAGGATCACTCTAGTGTTTAATGCAAAAATACTAGTCAAATATTCAATGTTCTCTATATCAGTGGTCACCAACCTTTTTGTCACTGCGGACACAGTTACTTGTGTCTAATGCAAAAATAGTAGTCAAAGATCCTCTACAAGTCTACATGACAGGAGTGATCTGGTGTTTTCAAGGATTGACTGCAAAAATACTTGTCAAAGATCCTCAATCAGACAGGATCCCTGCTGTTTTAAGTGAGAATACAAGACAAAGATCCACCCTATGAGAAAGGATCACTCTGCTGTTTTATACAAAAATTTAATGTCCTGGATGAATGAGAACAGCCATAGAGAATCTGCTATTTCTAAGGCTCCACTGCGAAAATAATGGTCAAAGATCCCCTATAGAACTCTGCTGTGTTTAATCATCAACTGCATCAACAGTGGTTAAATATTCTCTATATACAGGAACACTTTTGTTTTTAAAGATCATCTACAAGAACATGAGTCAAAGATCCTTTATATAAGCTTTTTTTTTTTTTTTTACAGATCTATTGCAAAAATATTAGTCAAAGACCCACAATATAACAGGATTGCTCTGCTGTGTGTAACGACCAACTTAAAAAACAAAGATCCCCTATATGACATGAGCAGTCTGGTGCTAGTGGTAGTCAATGATCCTAACTAGTCAATGATCCTAACTATGACAGAGCGCCGTGCTGTTTTTAAGAGTGCACTGTAAAAAAAAGTAGTCAAAGATCCTCTATTTGACCGGTGTACTATTTTGTTTTTAAGGATCTATTGTAAAAATGTCAGTCAAAGATCCTTTATAAAGCAGTGCTCTGCTGCAAAATCAGTAGTCAATGATCCTGAAGAGTCAAAGATCCCCTATATGACATGAGCAGTCTGGTGCTAGTGCTAGTCAATGATCCTAACTATGACAGAGCACTGTGCTGTTTTTAAGAGTGCACTGTAAAAACAGTCCAAGATCCTCTATTTGACGGGTGTACTATTTTGTTTTTAAGGATCTATTGTAAAAATGTCAGTCAAAGATCCTTTATAAAGCACTGCTCTGCTGCAAAATCAGTAGTTAACGATCCTGAAGAATCAAAGATCCCCTATATGACATGAGTAGTCTGGTGCTAGTGCTAGTCAATGATCCTAACTATGACAGAGCACTGTGCTGTTTTTAAGAGTGCACTGTAAAAACAGTCAAAGATCCTCTATTTGACGGGTGTACTATTTTGTTTTTAAGGATCTATTGTAAAAATGTCAGTCAAAGATCCTTTATAAAGCAGTGCTCTGCTGCAAAAGCAGTAGTCAACGATGCCGGAGACCACAGCTCTTTTAAGGATATACTGCAAAAATGCTAGTCAAAGTCCTCTTATAAAACACAATTGCTCTGTCGTTTTCCATATTTTCACGGGTAAAGTTTACTATATTACGATCATAAACCGGGATTTCTGCTCCGCCGCTCCCAGTCTGTGGAACGCTCTCCCTGACCACCTGAGGGCACCACAGACTGCGGATGCTTTTTTTTTTTTTTTTTTTTTAAAGCCTTTTTTTAGATTTATGTGTGCTAGTTCTAGCTATGAGCTGTTCTAGTTTTTTTTTTTTTTTTTTTACTATTTATTTAACTTGTTGGGGGCAGCCATTTGTGGTTGTAGCGTTGTTGTTTTTTAAATGCACTGTAGCACTTTGAGGTTGTTTGTTCAATGTAAAGTGCTTTTACAAATAAAATCTATAATTATTATTATTATTATTATTATAAATACCACCTTGTAGAACTATTGTTATGCGGCTTAACTGGGTTAGGTCGTGAACGCGAGCATCCTAAGAATAATCTAATAAGAAAGAGAATGTGCAGCTAATGAGCCATTAGCTACAGTCAATACCATCTCCAGAAGGCCTTGACTGCGCAGGCAGCGCTACAGAGGGGAAGATTAGATGTGTGCCAAAATAAAAGACAAGTTGGAACGTTCCCCAGTCAATGATATTTCCTGTCTCTCAGTCCCACGCCAACTGTCTCTTCATCTGTTTCCCCTCCAATGCAAGGTGTGCTGCTATGTTACTGTTACAGTCCGGAGATGTGGCTCTTAATTAAAAATGTTACATGCCAGCTCAGCTCAAACTGCACAAATAATGTTCCTCAGTTTACCTCGTATGGGCAAACTGTGCAGAAACACGACATCCTGGAATAATACCGTGCAGGAAAACATACATGATGACATTTAACACATTTTTAATTAAGTGACTGACCTCTAAAACCCGGATCATGACAGGCTTTATCAGTAATTGTGCGCCAGAGGATAAGAAGACGTAGCAGAAGGGATCGGTTGCCAACTTTTAGCGAGGAATCAGATTTTTTAGCGACTCAGCTCTTCTCAAATAGACGCAAACTTATGCAGATCCCAAATTATCATCCGCAGGTACCAATAGGTAAGAAAAGTTGGTTTTGCATAATATTGCAAAAAAAAAAAAAGCCAAATAATGTCTCCTAATATGCGCCATTTTGGTGTCCTTCTACACACAACATAATAATACCCATATGTTGAAGCACGGTACGTCTGACTAGGGTAGCCGTAAGCCGACAATCCATCAAGCGGTGAGGCTTCATAGCTTCCCTAAGTTGTACTAAAACATTTTGACAGATTTATGAGCGCCGTGTGTATTGTTCTATATTCTCAATGAAACATCAATGTTTTGGGCTGTTGCTAGTGTCATTTATTGAACGACCTTTTTAAAGTTTTGTAATCAATTACAAATATCAAGCAGCTAAAATGCGCCAAACATGAGAGTGTTCGCATTATACATTGTAATGGATTCAATTGGGTGTAATTAAAAAATGTTTATGTTGCTTGGATATTTTTTTTAAATATCCACAAAGTTCAGCGAGCAAGTTTTTTTATATGTGTGACCATGTGTGTTGACTTTTTGTGTTGGTTGATTTAGTTTTTTTCTCGCCATGACTAGGGAAGGTTGCTTGGATTTGGGTCATATAAGTGAATGCAGTGCCGGGTTTTAATTCCAAGTACAATTTGTTCTGATTTACTCATTTTGTCCTCCAGACGGTGGAAAAGTTAGAGTAAAAATTGCATCACTCTTACCTTTTTTGAAGACTCAACTGATGCAATCATAATGCACGGGTCAGAAACAGGTCTTCACACTGTCATGATTCTGCAACCCTGCAGTGGTAAGATACAAATATCAAATTTTTTGTCACATGGTGGGTTATTTTGTAGCCCTTCTAAGTAAAAAAACGGAAAATGCCTAAAATAGTATTCACTTAACATATACATTGCAGGGTATGTTGCCTAATTCGTTTTTTTTTTGTGTCAAATCCGATCTTTTTTTGTACCGTGTTTTTCGGACCATAAGGCGCACTGGATTATTAATGCGCACTGTCGATAAACGGGTCTATTCGGGTCTATTTTCATACAAAAGGCGCACCGGATTACCGTATAACAGGGGTCACCAACGCGGTGCCCGCGGGCACCAGGTAGCCCATCAGGACCAGATGAGTAGCCCGCTGGCCTGTTCTAAAAATAGCTCAAATAGCAGCACTTACCAGTGAGCTGCCTCTATTTTTTAAATTGTATTTATTTACTAGCAAGCTGGTCTCGCTTTGCCCGACATTTTTAATTCTAAAAGAGACAAAACTCAAATAGAATTTGAAAATCCAAGAAAATATTTTAAAGACTTGGTCTTCACTTGTTTAAATAAATTCATAATTTTTTTTACTTTGCTTCTTATAACTTTCAGACAGACAATTTTAGAGAAAAAATACAACCTTAAAAATGATTTTAGGATTTTTAAACACATGTACCTTTTTACCTTTTAAATTCCTTCCTCTTCTTTCCTGACAATGTAAATCAATGTTCTAGTAAATTTATTTTTTTTATTGTAAAGAATAATAAATACATTTTAATTTCAGCTTCTGTTTTTTCGACGAAGAATATTTGTGAAATATTTCTTCAAACTTATTATGATTAAAATTCAAAAAAAATATTCTGGCAAATCTAGAAAATCTGTAGAATCAAATTGAAATCTTATTTCAAAGTCTTTTGAATTTCTTTTAAAATTTTTGTTCTGGAAAATCTAGAAGAAATAATGATTTGTCTTTGTTAGAAATATAGCTTGGTCCAATTTGTTATATATTCTAACAAAGTGTAGATTGGATTTTAACCTATTTAAAACATGTCATCAAAATTCTAAAATTATTCTTAATCAGGAAAAATTACTAATGATGTTCCATAAATTCTTTTTTTGAATTTTTTCAAAAAGATTCGAATTAGCTAGTTTTTCTCTTCTTTTTTTCGGTTGAATTTTGAATTTTAAAGAGTCGAAATTGAAGATAAACTGTTTCAAAATGTAATTGTCATTTTTTTTCCGTGTTTTCTCCTCTTTTAAACCGTTCAATTAAGTGTAAATATCATTAATTATTAATAATAACATAGAGTTAAAGGTAAATTGAGCAAATTGGCTATTTCTGGCAATTTATTTAAGTGTGTATCAAACTGGTAGCCCTTCGCATTAATCAGTACCCAAGAAGTAGCTCTTGGTTTCAAAAAGGTTGGTGACTCCTGCCGTATAAGGTGCATTAAAGGGGTCATATTATGTTGTTGTTGTTTACCCTAAATTTAAATCACTTCCTTGTGGTCTACATCAGTGGTCCCCAACCACCGGGCCACGGCCCGGTACCGGTCCGTGGATCGATTGGTACTGGGCCGCACAAGAAATTTAAATAAAAATAATAATACAAAAAAAAATGTTTTTATTTTTTATTTAGCTGAGATAGGCTTCAGCACACCCCGCGACCCCGAAGGGAATAAGAGGTAGAAAATGGATGGATTTTTTTTTAAATCAACATAAAAAACACAAGATACACTTACAATTAGTGCACCAACCCAAAAAAAAAAACCTCCCCCATTTACACTCATTCACACTCATTCGCACAAAAGGGTTGTTTCTTTCTGTTATTAATATTTCTGGTTCCTACATTATATATCAATATAGATCAATACAGTCTGCAGGGATACAGTCCGTAAGCACACATGATTGTATTTTTTAATGACAAAAAAAAATAAAAAATGTATATTGCGAAACAAAATGCCAGATAATAAGTCTCCTAATAGCCGCCATTTTGGTGTCCTTCTACACACAACATAATAATACTCGTATGTTGAAGCACAGTACGTCTGACTAGGGTAGCCGTAAGCCGACATTCCATCAAGCTGTGAGGCTTCATAGCTTCGCAAAGTTGTACTAAAACATGTTGACGGATTTATGAGCGCCGTGTCTATTGTGCTTTATTCTCAATGAAACATCAATGTTTTGGGCGTGCTTGCTTACTGGCTGTTGCTTGCGTCGTTTATTGAACAAGCGTCAACCTGCAGTCCACATTTTTCTCTTATGTGAGACTGCCATAAATACAATTTCTACAAGATCGGTAAGCATAACCAGAACTGATACATACTTTAACACGCACTGTGGATTTTTGAGAAAATGAAAGGATTTTGCGCCTTATAGTACGAAAACTACGGTAGTCGTTCACATTACAACCAAATGTGATATCTAAAATGAACAGAATGTGTCCGTGACGTGACCTGCAAACAAATAAATGCTCTACATTAGAGCTAAAATAAATTTGGCCGGGGGTCGAAAGCCGACTGCTAGTAAATACATATAGCCATGTATGTGTGTACACATTATACCAATATAATGGATGTATAATGAATATAATTGGATACTCAGAGAATGTGAAAGTTCAACTCCGAACCTTGTTTCTTTCCCAAGTTCAGCGAGCACGTTTTGTTATGTGTGACCATGTGTGTTGACTTTTTGTGTTGGTTGATATTTTCCCCCCCCCGCCATGACTAGGGAAGGTTGTTTGGATTGGGTCATATAAGTAAATTATTCTAAGTGCAAATTGTAGTCATTGACCTGATTTACTCATGTTGCCCTCCAGATGGTGGCAAAGTTAGAGTTAAATTAAATTTAAAAAACTGGCCAAACTGAAGATACCTGCAAGCTGTAGTTCGGACACCCCTGTTATACATTATTATTACATTACTTCATAAAACTACCGTAGTTTTCTAAAGTACCTATACTGTATTCTTTTTACACATTTTTTTTAAACTAAAAGTTAGTTTTTCTTTTTTAAAAGACATGTTACATGTTATAATTGTGCTGTTTTGGGTGGGCCAAGCAACAATTAAATGGATTTTAAGTAACTTCAATGAGCGACATTGATTCAATTGTTTTGAGTCGAAAGCACCATAACAGAACCAATTACACTCGAAAGTTGAGGTACTGCTGTACTTATTTAGGCATAATGTTTAGCCGTTTGCAATAATTTAGTTAAAGATCCTCTATATGACAAGAGTGCTTTGCTGTTTTTAGGAATCTCCCGAAAAATGCTGCTGTAAAATACATTTTTAAAAAAAATAAAAATTAATACCCACAAAGTTAAGTGAGCAGGTTTGGTTATGTGTTTTGACTTTTTTGTGTCGGTTGATTTTTTTTTTCTCGCCATGACTAGGGAAGGTTGTTTGGATTCGGGTCATATAAGTGAATGCAGTGCCGTAGTAAATTTTAACTACAAATTGTGGTCATGGACCTGATTTTCTCATGTTGCCCTCCAGATGGTGGAAAAGTTAGAGTTAAATTACATTTTAAAAAGACATTTTACTGGCCAAACTGAAGATCCCGACGAGCTGTAGTTCGGACACCCCTGCTATACATTATTATTATTACATTACTTCATAAAACTACCATAGCTATTTAAAGTACCTATATGGTATTCTTTTACACACATTTTTCAGTGTGTAAACGTTCAGTGAGCAGGTTTTGTTATGTGTGACCATGTGTGTTGACTTTTTGTGTTGGTTGATTTTTTTTTTATTTTCTCGCCATGACTAGGGAAGGTTGTTTGGATTGGGTCATATAAGTAATTGCTGTGCCGGGTTGAATTCCAAGTACAAATTGTGGTCATTTACCAGATTTACTCATGTTGCCCTCACGATGGTGGAACATTTAGAATTAAATTACATTTTAAAAACATCTCTTGCAGGCCAAACCTGCAAGCTGTAGTTTGGACACCACATTATTATTACTTTATAAAACTACCGTAGTTGTTTAAAGTACCTATACGGTATTCGTTTTACACATTTTTTTAAAACTATAAGTTAGTTTTTCTTTTTTAAAAGACATACATGTTAGAATTGTGCTGTTTTGGGTGGGCCAAGTAACAATTAAATGGATTTTAAGTCATTTCAATGAGCGACATTGATTCAATCAAATTCAATTCAATACATCATTTGACAAGAGTTTCTTGTTTTTTTTTTTTTTTTTTTAATATCCACAAAGTTAAGCGAGCAGGTTTTGTTATGTGTGACCATGTGTGTTGACTTTTTGTGTTGGTTGATTTTTTTTATAAATGTTTTCCACCATGACTAGGGAAGGTTGTTTGGATAGGGTCATATAAGTCACTTCAATGAGCGACATCGATTCAATTGTTTTGAGTCGAAAGCACCATAACGGAACCAATTACACTCGTTTACACTTTTTTAGGCGTAATTGTCGTCAATAACCGAACCCTACAAAAACCGGGGCTTATATATTATGGAGCCATGCTAGTCTATCCAAGCATGAGTGTACAGTATTACATCCTATAGGAAGATTCTGCAGTATGCATTAGCTAGAGTGCACATTAGAATGCAATAAAAAGTAGAGGCATGAATGATTTATCCGGCCACAATCCATCCGGAAACATCCGTGCCTTTTACATTGTATCATCAAGGGCAAGAGTTGCCTTCACACTTGTTCTCATCCAAAGCAGGAAAATATCGCTGTCCTTCGTGGACACGTGTTTAGACACGCAGCAAGTCAAAGATGGCAGCCGTCATTAGGACGAGAAGCACAATGGCCACGCTGAGGGACAGGCTGCGCAAACAATGGCCGCAATGTTTACGGCGGACAATCCGGTTTCCTTCCAACAATTATGAGGGAAATTGAATCTCAGGAAATGTTCGTTTTCTCGTCCATTAGACCAAACAATAACACCGGCCAGTCCCGAAGGTCCTACAAAAAGCAAAACATCTGTTTTCCAACAGGACAAAATGAACGTTAACTTTCTGGCGGGTCGTGGCGTGGAATGGAACGAATGGTGTGGCCACGGTTGCACTTTCCTCATTAAAGCCCGACATGGAGGGGGATAAAAGTGGCCCGGCAATAAAACCTGCTTTATTGTGCTCAAATTAAAAGCAGCATCCCCTCTCAGATTTATCGAAAGGACGTCGGGTGGATGGAAAATGTGATGGCAGCAACAAGAAGAACGTGGGTAACACTTTAGTATGGGGAACATATTCACCATTAATTAGTTGCTTATTAACATGCAATTTAAAAACATATTGGCGTTTAATTAGTCATTATTAAGTACTTATTAATGCCTTATTGCTATATGCTGCAGCTGTTACATATACAGTAATATTGTACATGGTAATTGTTATATATTGTATATATGATATAAACCAGTGGTTCTTAACCTTGTTGGAGGTACCGAACCCCACCAGTTTCATATGCGCATTCACCCAACCCTTCTTTAGTGAAAAATAAAATGTTTTTTTTTTTTTCAAATTCAAGACAAAGTTATATGTTTTTGGTAACACTTTAGTATGGGGAACATATTCTAAGTAACAAAGACTTAATTTAGAGTTATTTGGACACTAAGGGAACATATTCTAAGTAACAAAGACTTAATTTAGAGTTATTTGGACACTAAGGGAACATATTCTAAGTAACAAAGACTTAATTTAGAGTTATTTGGACACTAAGGGAACATATTCTAAGTAACAAAGACTTAATTTAGAGTTATTTGGACACTAGGGGAACATATTCTAAGTAACAAAGACTTAATTTAGAGTTATTTGGACACTAGGGGAACATATTCTCAGTAACAAAGACTTAATTTAGAGTTATTTGGACACTAGGGGAACATATTCTAAGTAACAAAGACTTAATTTAGAGTTATTTGGACACTAAGGGAACATATTCTAAGTAACAAAGACTTAATTTAGAGTTATTTGGACACTAGGGGAACATATTCTAAGTAACAAAGACTTAATTTAGAGTTATTTGGACACTAGGGGAACATATTCTAACTAACAAAGACTTAATTTAGAGTTATTTGGACACTAAGGGAACATATTCTAAGTAAAAAAGACTTAATTTAGAGTTATTTGGACACTAAGGGAACATATTCTAAGTAACAAAGACTTAATTTAGAGTTATTTGGACACTAGGGGAACATATTCTAAGTAACAAAGACTTAATTTAGAGTTATTTGGACACTAAGGGAACATATTCTAAGTAACAAAGACTTAATTTAGAGTTATTTGGACACTAGGGGAACATATTCTAAGTAACAAAGACTTAATTTAGAGTTATTTGGACACTAAGGGAACATATTCTAAGTAACAAAGACTTAATTTAGAGTTATTTGGACAATAAGGGAACATATTCTAAGTAACAAAGACTTAATTTAGAGTTATTTGGACACTAGGGGAACATAATCTAAGTAACAAAGACTTAATTTAGAGTTATTTGGACACTAGGGGAACATATTCTAAGTAACAAAGACTTAATTTAGAGTTATTTGGACACTAAGGGAACATATTCTAAGTAACAAAGACTTAATTTAGAGTTATTTGGACACTAGGGGAACATATTCTAAGTAACAAAGACTTAATTTAGAGTTATTTGGACACTAGGGGAACATATTCTAAGTAACAAAGACTTAATTTAGAGTTATTTGGACACTAGGGGAACATATTCTAAGTAACAAAGACTTAATTTAGAGTTATTTGGACACTAGGGGAACATATTCTAAGTATAAAAGACTTAAAGGCCTACTGAAAGCCACTACTACCGACCATGCAGTCTGATAGTTTATATATCAATGATGAAATCTTAACATTGCAACACATGCCAATACGGCCGGGTTAGATTACTAAAGTGCAATTTTAAATTTCCCGCGAAATATTCTGCTGAAAACGTCTCGGTATGATGACGTTTGCGCGTGACGTCACGGATTGTAGCGGACATATTGGGACAGCATTGTGGCCAGCTATGAAGTCGTCTGTTTTCATCGCAAAATTCCACAGTATTCTGGACATCTGTGTTGGTGAATCTTTTGCAATTTGTTTAATGAACAATGAAGACAGCAAAGAAGAAAGCTGTAGGTGGGATCGGTGTATTAGCGAGCGGCTGCAGCAACACAACCAGGAGGACTTTTAGTTGGATAGCAGACGCGCTACCGTGAGTACGCAGCTTTGGCTTCCAAACATTTGATCGCTTGCCCGTACGTGCGTGCCGCTACGTGCATGTCACGTACGTAACTTTGGGGAAATATATGTGCTGTATGAACTTTACGGAGGTGAACGGTACTTTGGGCTGTGTTGTGCGGGTGTTTGAGTTGTATTGGTGGGTTATATGGACGGGAAGGGGGAGGTGTTTGTTATGCGGATTAATTTGTGACATATTAAATATAAGCCTGGTTGTGTTGTGGCTAATAGAGTATATATATGTCTTGTGTTTATTTACTGTTTTAGTCATTCCCAGCTGAATATCAGGTCCCACCCGCCTCTCACAGCATCTTCCCTATCTGAATCGCTTCCACTGCCCTCTAATCCTTCACTCTCACTTTCCTCATCCACAAATCTTTCATCCTCGCTCAAATTAATGGGGTAATCGTCGCTTTCTCGGTCCGAATCGCTCTCGCTGCTGCTGGCCATGATTGTAAACAATGTGCAGATGTGAGGAGCTCCACAACCTGTGACGTCACGCTACTTCCGGTACAGGCAAGGGTTTTTTTTATCAGCGACCAAAAGTTGCGAACTTTATCGTCAATGTTCTCTACTAAATGCTTTCAGCAAAAATGTGGCAATATCGCGAAATTATCAAGTATGACACATAGAATGGACTTGCTATGCCCGTTTAAATAACAACATTTCATTTCAGTAGGCCTTTAATTCAGAGTTATTTGGTTAGGGTTAGAAGGTTAGGGTCAGGGTTAGAGGGTTAGGGTTATAATAAGGCCATGCCGAATAAGGCATTAATAAGTACTTAATAATGACTAGTTAAGAGCCAATATGTTACTAATTTGCATGTTAATAAGCAACTAATAAATGTTAATTAATGTTCCCCATACTAAAGTGTTACCATGTTTTTTTTACTGGTGCACAAAATGAACCGTGCATGAACATCACCTTGTTCAAACAACAAAACCAACACAGTGCATAAACTCACAACAAATTACACACCTGCAAACCAGTCAGCTGTTGCCGTATCCGTAATACGCCGACAGGGAGACGTGTCACGACGTGGACTACGGGGGGTTTGTTTTCCCGAGATGCAAGAAAAGTCGGAGTGGACATGGCGTGAAGGTAAATACATATTTATCCTGACTATAAAAAGAGTGAACAAAAAGCGCGCACAAGGCGGAGATAAAACTTGGCTACGAACAAAAACTTCCACTTAACGAAGACTAAGGACATGAAACAAAAGAACTCGTAAACGTGACGTGAATAAACAAACATGGGACAATGGCATGGAAGAATAGCACGAGCGACAAGGGTAACAGAAGCAATGTCGCCAGGACGACCAACAGAAAAAGACAGGCTTAAATAACAGTGACATGATTAGTGACAGGTGCGTGAATCAAAATGTGCAAAAGGTGAAACTAATGGGTAACCATGGTGACCAAACAAGGGAGCGTAAACATGAACTAAGAGTCTTAAACAACCAAACAGGACATAACTTAAACAAAACATGATCACAGACATGACAAGAAGTTTGTATTTACACGATGAGTCGGGTGTGCCTTGACCTCCGCCGAACCCCCGAGGCCGACTCGATCGAACCCAGATATAAACATGTAATATAATATAAAATCAAATCAACTTTATTTATAAAGCACATTTAAAATTTACCACCGGGGTAGCCAAGGTGCTGTACAATGGGCAGGTTAAAAGATAATACGAGAACCGAGCAAACACAACACAACACAAACAGAACACGATAAAAAATGAATAAATAAAACATAAACACAGGTTCACAGCAGGTGTATTATGGGGTGCCATTGCAGGATGGATATCACTCAGTGTTAAAAGCCATGGAATAAAAGTATGTTTTTAAGAGAGATATAAAAACAGGAAGAGAGGAGGCTTGTCTAACACTCAGAGGTACGTCGTTCCAGAGCTTGGGAGCAGCAGCGGCGAAAGCTCTGTCACCTCTAAGCTTCAGCCTTGTGTCAGGGACCGTCAGTAGCAGCTACTATGTACAGTATATATCATATACTGTACATATATTATGTAAATATTACACATATGTTATATTTTATATTGCTACTACAGTACATTTTTAGTCTTTTAGTCTCTATACACCTGCATTGTCCTTTCCATCCTTTGTAACTGAGCTACTGTGTGGAACAATTTCCCTTGTGGATCATTAAAGTTTGTCTTAGTCTAATTCTGCATGGCCTTATTATACAACAAGTAAGCCATTAACTAGGAGTCTCCCCTCAATAACCTCAGAATTATTGCTTATTAGTAACCTAAACCCTTATATGTTCCCCAAGTGTCCAAATAACTCCAAATTAAGTCTTTGTTACTTAGAAGATGTACTAAAGTGTTACCAGAAAGTGTTATTGCTGGTGTGCACAACAGTGGCCTCACCTTGACGAGAAACAAGAAGCACATTCTCTTGCCTGTGCTCCATCTTCCCTTATTCTCTAAAAGTATCTGTTTGAGAGATAAATGACCGCTCTGCGGGCGAGGATGACAGCCTACACAAAGATGATATTGAATTGATTTCAGAAATGTTGCGCCGCTGACTGTTTGATGTATACGGCTCGACATGAATCATAAAAATTCTATTAAAAACCCTTGAATGGCTGACACCGGAATATTATTTGTGATGATTAATTTGACACGGTCATTACAACGGGCGTCGTCTCGGCCGAGATTGCTTTTCGTTCCCTGTTGACTCCGCTGGCAATTTTTCCTCCCGGTCTCTTTGTAGCGCCGTGACGTGCTGTGTTAGCGCTCAAATAGGGTGCTTTTTTTGCTGTTTTTTTTGTGACGAATGAAACAAAACAGGGATTGAAACAGTCGGGAGAAGTGCAGCGATCTGTTAAGTCTGGATGAATGACAGGTCCTCAGAAGAAGGAACATTCTACTAAATTCCTCAAGGGCCCATATTAGTACATTACTCAAGGGCCCATATTAGTACATTATTATTACTAATAAATAATAAAATAAGCAACTCATAATTTAGCATAAATAAGCACAATGTTTACACGAGTCAAAGATCCTCTATTTGACAAGAGTGCTTTGTGTTTTAATGAATTTACGGCAAAATTGCTTGTTAAAGATCGTCTATTTCACAGGAGTTTTCTGATGTTTTTTTTTTTAGGAATCTGCAAAAACACTAGTCAAAGATCCTCTATATGACAAGAGTGCTTTGCTCTTTTTAGGAATCAACTGCTACGTTGCTTGTGAAAGATTGTCTATTTCTCAGGGGTTTTCTGATGTTTTTTTTAGGAATCTTCAAAAACACTACTCAAAGATCCTCTATATGACAAGAATGCTTTGCTCTTTTTAGGAATTGATTGTGATTGTGTCTATTTAACAGGAGTTTTATGATGGGTTTTTTTTTTAGGAATCTGCAAAAACACTAGTCAAAGATCCTCTATATAACAGTAATGATTGGACAGGAGTTTTCTGCTGGGATTTTTATGAATCTGCAAAAACACTAGTAATAGATCCTCTATTTGACAAGAGTGCTTTGCTGTTTTTAGGAATGTACGGCAAAACAGTCTATTTCACAGGAGTTTTCTGCTGGGATTTTTAGGAACATGCAAAAACACTAGTCAAAGATCCTCTATTTGACAAGAGTGCTTTGTGTTTTAATGAATTTACGGCAAAATTGCTTGTTAAAGATCGTCTATTTCACAGGAGTTTTCTGATGTTTTTTTTTTTTTTTTTAGGAATCTGCAAAAACACTAGTCAAAGATCCTCTATATGACAAGAGTGCTTTGCTCTTTTTAGGAATCAACTGCTACTTTGCTTGTGAAAGATTGTCTATTTCACAGGGGTTTTCTGATGGGTTTTTTTAGGAATCTTCAAAAACACTACTCAAAGATCCTCTATATGACAAGAATGCTTTGCTATTTTTAGGAATTGATTGTGAAAGATTGTCTATTTCACAGGAGTTTTATGATTTATTTTTTTTAGGAATCTGCAAAAACACTAGTCAAAGATCCTCTATATGACAGTAATGATTGGACAGGAGTTTTCTGCTGGGATTTTTATGAATCTGCAAAAACACTAGTCATAGATCTTCTATATGACAAGAGTGCTCTGCTGTTTTTAGGAATCTACAACAAAATTGCTTGTGAAAGATCGTCTATTTCACAGGAGTTTTCTGATGGGTTTTTTTTTTAGGAATCTGCAAAAACACTAGTCAAAGATCCTCTATATGACAAGAGTGCTTTGCTCTTTTTAGGAATCAACTGCTCCGTTGCTTGTGAAAGATTGTCTATTTCTCAGGGGTTTTCTGATGTTTTTTTTAGGAATCTTCAAAAACACTAGTCAAAGATCCTCTATATGACAAGAATGCTTTGCTACTTTTAGGAATTGATTGTGAAAGATTGTCTATTTCACAGGAGTTTTATGATTTATTTTTTTTAGGAATCTGCAAAAACACTAGTCAAAGATCCTCTATATGACAAGAGTGCTTTGCTATTTTTGTCTATTTCACAGGAGTTTTATGATGGTTTTTTTTTAGGAATCTGCAAAAACACTAGTCAAAGATCCTCTATATAACAGTAATGATTCGACAGGAGTTTACTGCTGGGATTTTTATGAATCAGCAAAAACACTAGTCATAGATCCTCTCTATGACAAGAATGCTTTGCTTGTCTTTAGGAATTGCTTGTGAAAGATTGTCTATTTCACAGGAGTTTTCTGATGTTTTTTGTTTTTTTTAGGAATCTGCAAAAACACTAGTCAAATATCCTCCAAATGACAAGAGTGCTTTGCTGTTTTTAGGAATTTGCTTGTGAAAGATTGTCTATTTCACAAGAGTTTTCTGATGTTTTTTTTTTTTTTAGGAATCTGCAATAACACTAGTCAAAGATCCTCTATATGAAAGGAGTGTTTTGCTGTTTTTAGGAGTCTATGGGAAAATTGCTTGTGAAAGATTGTCTATTTCACAGGAGTTTTATGATTTATTTTTTTTCGGAATCTGCAAAAACACTAGTCAAAGATCCTCTATATGACAGTAATGATTGGACAGGAGTTTTCTGCTGGGATTTTGATGAATCTGCAAAAACACTAGTCATAGATCTTCTATATGACAAGAGTGCTTTGCTGTTTTTAGGAATCTACAACAAAATTGCTTGTGAAAGATCGTCTATTTCACAGGAGTTTTCTGATGTTTTTTTTTTTTTAGGAATCTGCAAAAACACTATTTAAAGATCCTCTATATGACAAGAGTGCTTTGCTCTTTTTAGGAATCAACTGCTACGTTGCTTGTGAAAGATTGTCTATTTCACAGGGGTTTTCTGATGGTTTTTTTAGGAATCTTCAAAAACACTAGTCAAAGATCCTCTATATGACAAGGTAGCTTCGCTCTTTTTAGGAATCAACTGCTACGTTGCTTGTGAAAGATTGTCTATTTCACAGGGGTTTTCTGATGTTTTTTTTAGGAATCTTCAAAAAC